>NW_009594145.1:0-24875 GCF_000690535.1 Cariama cristata | reverse complement strand
TGTATCCCTCCCCCGCTACCAAAACTTTGCCACACAAACCCAATACAACAGTAAAACAATGGCATATAGAACACAGGAATTTATGGGAGACTGTGACGACAGCTGCATATACTAGTCCACAATGGCACATATGCTGAGTCTGCTAAAGCGCACCCCCAAAACAAAATGAAAGGAAAGGTACCCAATACAGCTTCCCATCTCTAAAAATAAACAATATTTTTAATATAGAAAATTGCAAGCCTAGAATTGCAGATTTTTAAGGCATCTGTCATGTCTGATTTCTTACTGTATGAACCAGTAAAGGAAGCATACTCACTGTAAGAGTTGGAAATCAAGCTTCTGCTGTGCCATTAATATAATTGCAGCAGATGGAGGGCTTTAGAACACATTTTGCATTGAACAACTATTTTTTAAAATTGTGATAAATAGAAAGTAGGTTTGGAGAGGATCTTCTAAGATGTCCAAGGAGACAAAGAGCCTGTGTCCTGTAAGAGGACCTGTAAAAATTTAGCTTGTTTAGCTCAGACAAATGCATCAGAGAGGAATAAGTGGCAGGGCAAAAAGAAGAGCTACTTAACCTAAGGAACAATTTTGGCATAAGTACAAGTGTATGTAAATTGGCCATGAAGAACTGAGCTCTAAACTAGATGGGTGTTTTTCGATCAGAGTAATGAGTTTCAGAACATGCTTCCAAGGTGCTGCCAAGTGGACTAGTGACATCAAAACTCCCTCCTCTACCCTGTCCTTGTCCAAAGGCTTAAAAACAGAAGATGATGAGTTTATGAATCAGATTATCTGTTGTGATTGGTTGTGGTAGCAGGCAATGAAATCCGCTAGCTGCCCTCTTATTTCTACATAAAAGAGGATCAGAGCTAGATTGGCATGGCCTGGCTCATCCTTTCATTGGTGAAGTTCAATCTCCTCTAAGTAGACTGTCCACGTGGCATGGCGCTTGGTTTTGGTCTCCTCTGTAGCCCATATAGTACCCTTAGGAAATAAACGTTGTGTGAATTTGGAGGGGCTTTTTTCCGTTGAAAGGATCTCAAATGATCTGAGGGCTGTGCTGTAACTAACCAGAGTGATGTTTTATAGCATGAAGTAGGTACGTGCTGCACACCTAGGGGTTCACTATGCAGCACACTGTACCCGAGGGTGCAAAGCCTGCTGGACTTTTTTGGTTAGTGCTGCTTTTTGTTTAGTTACACTTAGTTTACAAACCCTGTTTAAAAGCTCAGAACCTCAGTGACCACCAGACCACTGACAGAAAACTGGGAACCTACATGTTTTTGCTGATGACTACCCATACAGGACCTCACACATTTGTTGCCAGAACTATGGGGAGTGTGTCTCTTCCAGGGGAACGTAGATAGAGGAAACCAAGCCTGGTACAATCTCATCCATGCTCTCTCCTGGGATCTGATGCTGGTGTGAGGGACACCCCAAGTCTCTCCTTGTCTTGGAGACAGCTAGTTGGAACAGCCCAAAGCAGAGTGGGTGAGGAGACGAACAGCAAAACAATGTGAGTTATTAATGGTGTAGTGTTTGATCTTGTTCCCTGGTTCTCTTTTGTACAGCTGTATTAGTATAATCTCCTGGGTAAGATTCTTTATCCTCAATAGAGGTGTGCTTGATAAATTTTGAAAAAAGTTTAAAAGACACAGGTAATCTGGTAACCATGGTAAGTCCAAGGTGGTACAGAAAGTATTCCTAAAAATAAAACACCGTCAATAGAAAAATTCATCTTCTTAGACTTAAAATTATTGTCCTTATTTAGCCATTACCAGTCCTACTGGTAGAAGATAATCAGTCTAAAAAGTTTTATGGATGTATTAGTGAGATTGAGAGTGCTTTTTACAAAACATATGAACTTTCTCAACCATAACTGTTAGTTTTCATTGGATTTCAGCACTGTTTTTGACAACAGAGGTGGCTATGAACTCTGCTTTGAAGGTACTGTTGTTTACATGCGGTTGTTCCTTCTGTGCACGGGAGCAGCATTTTGCTCCTTTTACTCAGACAGCCTAATGCTGTGGGCATGATGCATGTTCGAAACCCACAGGTGGCTTGAACTGGAATCTGCTGGAACTGGGAGCTCTGCGGGTTGGCGCTGCCTTTCTGTCATGATCAGTTCTGTTCACACGGCTGACATGTAGCTTGCCATAAACAACAACAAGCAACACTGCTAAACCCTGTTAACAGTGTTTCCCTCTTTATTTGCTTTTTTAGTTTATTTATTTTAACAAATATCAATTATTTATGGATATAAGTTATATTCATATATATATATATATCTATCTCATATATATATATATCACTCAGGAATAATCAGAGAATTAAAAGAATTAGTTACATTTGCAACAAGTGATGTCCTATATGTGGGTATGAAGGGCAGCAGAAGTTGGAAGAATGACTTCAATTCTGACAAGAGAGATAAGGGTTGTGTGCAGTGTTGTAAGTCCAAAACTAGATGTAAAAACAATATCCGAATAGAGTTTTTAATAAATATGTCAGGACCGGAGATGGAGGTGAGCCAGTCTATATCACTTTTTGCTGGAATAAAGATCTCCAATGTTTTTCAGAGGAAGGAAAGTGTGAGAAGAGCAGGAAAGGAAAGAAAATATCTAATTTTTATATGAATGGAGTTAATGAATGCATGAGAGTGAAAAACAGAAGAAACTTACAGTTTTGTGATGAAAGTACCAAATTATTGCAATAAAGAGTACAAAATTATTACATTAATAACAATGGCTCACAGACCTGAATGAATGGCTGCAATGATTTGTGCAGTTGCCTGGATTACATATACCGCCACATACAAACTCAACATCCTGAGCTGTATTAAAATTGTTGGTAACGTTGAAACATAAAACTTGCCTTAAAACTCAGATATTTATCAAAAGGTTTGCTAAGGTTCACGGGCCTTTTGAATGAACTTGAACAGAATTATGGCTTAGCAATGACATCATGAAAAATTTGTGGTGCAATATGAAACACAGTAAAACTCCTCACTTAGAGAGGCAATTTTCAGCCATGCAGCACCTAATACTTCCTGCATGTTAGCGAGGCAAACATATTACAGCCCTTGTGCCTTTGAGATTCTCTCCTCTTCAAATAAAATAAAAGTTACAATATAGAGTTCCTTTGCATCTCAGGTTTAAATAGCAGATTGTAATTAGTGTTTAGAGCATGTGAAATGTGACTTGGGGAATCTGTTGCGTACAGCTTACAAATTCTGATTAATTTTATAAAAAACTGTTTCATTTGGTGCCTCCATATGTGATGAGTCACCTAGAGCTGGCAAGATTCCTTACACATATTGCCTGTCCTGTCTGAAAGATATCGCAGATCTTCCACAGGAAGGTTGTTAACATTAGGGACTGAGAAGTGGTAAAACAATGCATGTGCTAAGGAAAAGAGTTAGAAAAATCTACCTTGACAATGCCATCTGAGGGAATGGGAGTGGGGAAATAGACATTGAATCTTTACACAAGAACAACAACCAAATGTGTAAAAGTAGATTTAAAAGGATAAAGGCAAAAAATCACAAGATTTTTGTTAGCCCACTTCAAACTCAATGCACAGAGACTTCCAACTACTTTGCAGAGGATGTCCTACAACACATATGATGCAGCTCATTGTTACACAATTTATTCAAGGGGAAAAAAAAGCAACTTTTTTTTTTGTAACAGCAGCAGTTACATCCAAACTTTGCTTCAGTACTTCACACTTGGAGACAGATTGGATCATATAGGGAGAAGGTCAGATCCACTGTAATGGGAAGCTCACTAGGGTGGGAAATGAATGTGAACCAATTAGTACTCCAGAGAAGTTATACACAGAAAGGTTCAGGAAAGGAGACTTCTGAACTTGAAAACATATTGATGCAAAACTGAAATTCATTCAGGATTTGTCAGGAAGATGATGTACAGAATAGAGAATAAGAATTTTACTGCTTTCTCTGGAAGTGAAAATATACACACTTATTTCCTAAACTGTCTGTGATTTAAAGTGATTAGTTTCACAGACTTTGGCAAGGTTTGTGTGGTATGTGTTCAACTGTCTCATCTGCTGGAGAATCTAATCAGCCCTGTACATCTACAGGGAACATAGCCACTAATGCTAAGTATGAATATAGATGAAGAAATGCATTGCCATATTTTAAAATATAAAAGAACAGCTGAGGAACAAATACTTGTTTTTAAAACAGAATTATTCTTTTTGAGTATGTGGTGGGAAAAAAAATACCCAAACATTCTCTTCATGGCAGAAGCATTTTGTATGCTCTCAAGGCAAAAAAAATTTCTGCATTATTGTGTTCTTATGCATAATCTTTTCCTGGTCATGTCTTTTTCTTTCATTTGCATTAGCAAAGTGTTTCCTCACTCCAGGATTTAGATTGCTTCATCTGACTGAGTAATCTTCAAAGTATTCTCAAGTAAATTCTCTCTTTCCTTGAAATATTTTTCCTTTCCTTATCTCAATGTTAGATATCTTTGCATCACTCAGTCTACAGGGGTTACTAACTGCTCTCTGCAGAAACCATCATCTTGTATGTTTATTTTCATATTTGGTTCTTCATATGATATCAGATAATATTGCTTGGCATGCCATGGCTGCCTTTAAAATAAGTGAATCTTGTTTAAAGTTTTCAGTGTAGGTTTTCCCCAAAGAAACAGATGGGAAACGTGAGGATCTTGTTGTGAAAAATCTTTTGGGAAGACAGAAGTAATGAAGGCTGAGACTTAAAGGAATTTGGGCTCTGTTGAAAGAACCTATAAAAGGCTAGTTTATCCTCAAAATGGAGTGATGGTAGTAAAGACAGGACCAAGAAATGTCGTGTGTGCTTATTTAACACACCCTTATGGCAACTATTATTAAGGCAGAAGAAACCCTTACATTAAACTAAGATGCTTATCTTTGTAATGTATGGTCTGATTTAGTTCACCACTAAACCATGTGCCTAAGCACCACAAATGGAAGTTGAATGAAGTTTACTATGTGATGGATTCTGAAATTTTAAAACATTCAGTATGAGAATTGAAACAAAATGTTTTAAAATTCTCTGAAGGAAATTTTCTTTGAAGTTGTATCAGGTTGTTAGAAACATTTTGTTTCAGGAAAATTGGAGTATTTAGTTTTGATATTGACAATTTTGATTAAAACATGCAAATTATGATGGATTTTTTTAAAAGTAGATTTAAAAACCAGAAAACTTTGATCCGCATACACTGACAAAGGAAATTCAACCTTCTTGACAATTTCCTTCCTTTTTTACTTCCAAAATGAAATTCCAGGAAAACTGACCTGATTTTGCAAGTGTTTTGATGGTACTGTGTATTCTGATGGAAAATGGCTCTTTGGGAGTGTCCCTGAGCAGCTCTGGTAATGAGTTTATCCATGAAGCATTTGCTGAACAGGTAATGTCTACTGAATTGAATTACTGTGCTTCCTTTATAACACAATGATCTTTAGATTCATGATTTCATTTGTTTACTTTCCTGTTTTATGGCTAAAGTGAAACTAATCAAGGAATAAAACAACAAGACAGAGCACTATATTGGCATGCAGTTTACGTTTTCTTATTTGCAGATCTGCAAGCTTTTCAAAACTAAGGCAATAGAAAATTAACTGTTCTATTGAAGGATGCTGGGAATTGCTCTCACTCCCACCAGGGAAAAGTTTTATCTTTTGAAACATAGCTTGACTTTAGTTTTTATTATAATTAACTCAGTTAATAGAAGGAGGAAAAAAAAATACCTGTCAAGAAATTAGCTGTAGGACCAGTCAATTCATTAAAAATAAATAAATAAATAATAATAAAAAAATCACCTATTCTGTCTCTGCAATATATCATGAAGGGGAGAAGAGATTATAAACAGGAAAAAATAAAGTGATAACTTTGATTCATTATAAGTTGGTGTAGTAAATTTTAGAAATGCTGTACTTCAAGTCGTTCTAACAAAATAAAAGCCACAAGTCGCTCATTCACTTAGGTATATTCTGAATATTTCAAATTTATCTTTTTAGGAAATGCATGGCTTTGCTATATAACCTCTTACCTTTTTCATGGTCTTGAAAAAGTAGAGCACTGAACTGATAGGGAGGGATGTATCAAAAATAATTAAAGAAGTAATCCTGACTCTAGCATAAATGTCCTTGCGATACCACTGTAAGATACCACCACTCACTAGCAGAGAATTCTTCTCATCACTGCTTATCTGTAACTTTTTTTTTGGTCTTACCTCCTAAGCTACCTTCCCCTCAAACTACTTACAGTTGTTTGCACTGCTCCAGCTGCAGGTAGGTAATTGTGCTGCGTGTGGCACGAGCACAGTGCAAGTACAGCCTCTGCCCCCGAGACCTTTCAATTGGGTAGGGAACAAGAGGACACAACTTCACCTTGGTTTTAGTGGCAGGGTTGCCTTATGTGTATCTTAAACACCATCAATTGTTTTCTGCCAGGAAAAGGAGAATTTTAAAGAAGAACTTCCAGTAGATCATGGTTTTGTTATTTGTATTTCCTGTGTAATCTGCAGAGCAGCTGTATCCTGGGAATGTTATGCAAAAAGGCTTGGTGAGATAAAGGTGTGTTCTGCATAGGGGATCTTAGAAGGCTATCTTAACTGAAATTATACAAAGCTGCTATAAAGAAGAAATGAATAATCCAGTATCTGTGTCCAGGATCACACTTTGCTGGTGGCACAGGGGATTTCCACAAGAGGAAAGACTCTTTATCTTTACATTAAGGGTAGAGAAATACTGGAATTGTGTGTCTAGGGCAGCATTGGAGCCCCCACCATGGGAATTAAAAAAAAAATAAAGTAGGCCAAATAATACCTGTCAGAAAGAACAGATATAGTATAGCAATGAAACCAAAGAGTGGAAAGATGGTCTCCCAGGCCTGTTTCAAGCCTATCATCTAGAATTCTGGGATAGTCATTTTATGAGCTTATAGATGAGGGCAGAGGGAAGTCAATTCTTCCAACCAAACTGCAGCTGCTCATCACTAACTGGGGCAGCTGCTGCTCCCCAGGTCTGTTCGAAGGAAGTGTGCACTGCAGATGTGTAGTTGCTTCCCAGTGTGGTTCTCTCTAGATAACCCGAGTTTGTTCAAGTTTGGGTATATTAGAGGTTTTCCAAAGCAGGTCCATCCATGGCGTGTAACACTTGGCGTCATGTCTTTTCTGCACTTTGCATAGTGTCCCTCTAGCCCTAGGACACAGTCCTGACGTTTTCTTTGCCAGTGCAGGCATCCTAGCGCGATTGATCTAACAGCGAGAATGACCTGGAGGGGCCAGACTTTTAGCTAGCTTCAGAGAGCCTCAGGTATAACTGATTGCTAAGCATGTGAAAGACATTGAGGTCAATAACCGTCTGGTTGCTGAGCTTTGTAAAACCACTGCCTTGCACTGAAAGGCAGATTGCCTTTGACTGGCACAGGCTCATGGAAGAGCAGAGTCACTGCTCCCTCCAGGGACCTCCTAATTTCATTTCACTGAATGGGGTTTCCCCAGCACAAAGGGATAAGGGACACTGAATGAGGGCACCATGGGGTTACTTACACTGAGCTCCCACTGCAGTTCGTCCTCCTAATCCGCTCCTTGCCTCCCAAGTGTGATAACATATTAGCATTGCCATTTTCTGGACAACTTTAATGAAGCCAGGGGCTGCAACAGAGGCAGCCAGGCCCCCTTATCTGTATGGGCCTTTAGCGGCAACTTTAGTAATTGAGAATTCTCTGAATCTCCTGAGACATTTGTTAAAAATTTTCCCTCCAGGTACTTCAGAGCTGTATTATGCCTGTAAATTTTGTTAAGGAGATGGTAGGATTGCTTGTTTTCTGTGTGACACTCCAGTCTGCATGTTGGATCTCGGATCTCCATAAGGTGTAAATACTGTTGCTCCATTGACTTCACCATCATCTCCTGGCTGTGTCCAGCAAAAATTAAGACACGAATGAGAAGTATATGAGGGAAATTCAGCTTCTGTGGGTAGCAATATCAGTGGACCAGAGCAAAAAACTTGCAAGAATGGAATGCAAGAGGATATTTATCCTCCCAAACCAGACACTTCTGTCAGCAAAATTACTAAAGTTAACAAGTTGAATGCCTTGTTGGATCTCAGTTGCTTGTTTCTGGAATTAGCTTATTGGGCTGCAAACATTCTGGCAGTAAAGTCTAGGGGCTGGGAGTTTATTTCCCTGCCGTATTTTTGGCTATGAAGCTGCAATCTGTTCTCCATACACTTACCATCCTTCTCTTGCCTCTTCCACTTCCAAGTAGAATCATCAACGAAACAGAATCATAGAATCATAGAATGGTTTGGGTTGGAAGGGACCTTAAAGATCATCTAGTTCCAACCCCCCTGCCATGAGCAGGGACATCTCCTGCTAGACCAGGTTGCTCAAAGCCTCAATGAGCCTGGCCTTGAACACTTCCAGGGATGGAGTATCCACAACTTCTCTGTTCCAGTGTCTCACCACCCTCATTGTAAAATATTTCTTTCTTATGTTCAATCTAAATCTACCCTCTATCAGTTTAAAGCCATTTACCCCTTGTCCTCTTACTGCAGGCCCTGGGAAGAAGCCTCTCTCTGTCCTTCTTATGAGCCTCCTTTATCTATTGAAAGGCTACTCTAAGGTCTCCCTCGAGTCTTCTCTCCAAGCTGAACAACCCCAGCTCTCTCAGCCCGTCTTCACAGGAGAGGTGCTCCAGTCCTCTGATCATCTTCGTTGCCTCCTCTGGACCCACTCCAACAGGTCCATGTCCTTCCTGTGTTGGGGGCCCCAGGACTGAAGGCAGTACTGCAGGGGGGGGTCTCACCAGAGAGGAGTAAAGAGGCAGAATTCCCTCCCTCGACCTGCTGGTCACGCTGCTTTGGATGCAGCCCAGGATACAGTTGGCTTTCTGGGCTGCAACCACACATTACCAGGTCATGTTGAGTTTCTTATCAACCAACACTCCCAGTCACTGAGGTGAACTTAGTTTAGGGCTAACAGTAAGACTGATTAGGAACATGAGCATCATATAGCTTTCCTAATGAAGATTATTTAATGAGAACTCCAGACTGTGCATGGTCTTTGAGTTTAGTTGTGGAAGAAATTCATGGTGCTAGTGGTTCTCTATGACATCTTTAATCATTTAGACTAAAAGTATCCTACAGGTTACCCTTTTTACATTTCTTTGACTTGGTAGTTTGAGAATAAATGATTTGCTCATGTTTGTAATTCCCCCACATATTTTCCTGGGGTTGAAGCACAGAATATCTGTAAAAAGATCCTTTGCTTCTAGAAGCTCTCCTTTTTATTTTCTAGCAGCCCATACATTTGTTGACCTTCAGAACAGAGCTGTATGTATCACTGTCTTTTTTTGGTTCAGTGGTTCAAACAACAAAAAAAGTAATTTTAGGTCAACCTGAAATGAAAATTTGTTTGTTGCTTCTCTTGCAGCTCCTGAGAGTCAAAACTGAAAACCATTTTGCATTGAAGGAAATACCTTGTTTGACCCCAAATAACATCAGACAAATTTTGTGCTGCTTTAGTAATGCAGAGGAAAGTTGGGAGCAAAGTACTGAATTCACAAGGGAAATTCATTCCGAAAAAGTGAGTGTATCATGCTATGTTCTTCTGTTTAACCTCCTTTTTCTTGCCCCTTGAATCCCCATGTTTGCAACAGCTTTTGGGGAAGTGGGAGATGCAGATTCAAATCCCCCACCTCTGATTTTAAATATAGATTTTCTATCTCTGTTGCATGCCTATTGGTGCATTTTAGTCTCGCCTGCTGAAGCTGTTCCACTCTGTAAATAATTGAGTATTCATTTAGACAAACAGGGAAATAAATGTGAGAGCCTGGTTCTTTAGCTTCCTGGTTATGACATTTTAGCTTAGAGGTATGAAAGTCAGTTGAAGTCCTTGCTTCAGCAACAGTTTAACTACTTCTGCTGGCTACAGAGGCTTTGAAAAGAAAACTCATTCCTAGAAATATTGGAATGCCTAATAGTTAGAGTACTTTTTGCTAATAAGGGAGACTCCGAGTTCAAGTTCTGGTGCACACTGGGTGGAGAAGTAGAAAACAGTCTCCTGCCCTCCAGCTACAATGCCTTACTGAGGGGCAGTGCCACTTTCCACTATGCAGTTCTCATCGGACTGCTGTAGTGTTTTTTGTGAAGTTTATAAAATGTTATGTTGCTTTGTCTGACCAATAGTGTTTGTCTAAGATGAGCTGAAACCACAGATAGTTTCAGCTGCTCCAAAATTCGTCTTTTGGTGAAAAGAGACATAAAAGAAATGTCTACCATTGTTAATTCAGAGCTCTTCTCAGATTTAACTTGAGAGGTAGGAATTTTTTTGAGGTGTTAGTGGAGTGAAGGAGAGGCTATATAAGGAAATCATCAGTGTGTGCAGCTTGAGGTTTTCTGTATAAGTGAATAGCTGTGTGTGAATTAAAAATATTCCAGCTTCAGTCTTGTTAGACTTTGAGACAGTCATATTTTATAAATAGAAATAATAAATGTGATCAGAAAATGTTTATGAGCACTTTGAAGATGTAAAGTGCTAAAAAACAAAGAAAAAATAGAAGCAGAAGTTCTAAGTTCATGTCAAAGAAAAAATCTCCAAAATTTTGACAACCTGAAAGGCATTTTCCATTCCGGGTGCTCCTGCAAGTGATATCCCAGACTTTCTTTTAAAGGTACACCAAGCAAATACTGAGTATGTATACCAGTGAATTTATCTAAAATAAGGAAATTATTTCAAAGCTGGCAGATAACAACCTTCTGAACAATCATTTTGCAATAAATCATTGAATGCAAAATATTTTTAGGAGAATACATGTTCAATACCCAGAGGACTGAAAAAGACTATAAGGGTCACTGAGTCCACTCAATTGCAGTCATATCCAATAATGAAATTATGCTATTGAGGCCATGTCCAGAGAGCACCGACTTTACACATCCTTATATCTGTTACCCAAAAGTGCTTCCCAACACCTTTGTATTAATTAAGGCCCAGTTTATACATATAACATTCCACAGGTCTTTCCCAGTGTTTTGCTTTTTAGGGTATCAGGACAGCTGTATCTTGGCATTATGGCCCATGCTTCAAAGGAAAGCAGAAACACCAGTGGTTCCTAGCAATTTAACCTGAGGAGAAAAAGCTCTCTGAAATTTAGTGGTTAATTTATGCCTGAGAATATGAATGGGACTATAGCTCTAGAATGCACTACAAACCACTTACCTACCTGCACCTTGTTTTATCACACCTTATTTTAGACATCTACCATGTAGAAACCTATATTTAAGCTAGTCATAGAGACTACTTTAACAGAAAATATGCAAATATAAGCACTTCTGGAAGACTTCCTGTGGTTTTGTATCTAACACAGCTTGACGTGGATTGACCACTGGAAGTGACTGTAAAGGAAACATTTGCTCCCAGCTCCAATGTAGACATCAGTACCACAGGTGTCCAGGTCTGGGCTGATGTACTCCACCCATTTCAGTTAAGCTTACTTTATTATGTAAGAATGGCAGGACATCCACCTAAGATGTTTCCCTAGCACAACTGACCATTGTTCTTAAAGTTTCTTTGTATCATAAATGTCCTATCTTCATCAATTTTGCCTCCATTATTTTTGCCAGGTCAGGGTATAGCAGGCTAGCAATGGAAGGGTTTGTTTTACAGGGCATTCATTCTGAGAAAATCTAAGGTAATGCAAAATGAAAAGATGATGAGAAAGAGAAGAAAATAGAAAGGGCAATAAACAGTCAGCTGTGTAAAATGTCCTGTTGTGTGATTTAAGGTTATAGAGAAATAATGATCTTCAAGCACAAAGTCTACCATTTTGCTTTATTGCTGAGAAATCCCAAATTTATCTGCTCTAGAGTTTAAAAAGTCAATTCTTTAATGAACAAGAAGCCCTGCTGGTGTTATATTCTCTCCCTTATTTCTGTAGAGTTATATGCCAAGCTATTTTATTAAACTGAGAATGTAATACACCACTATTTAAAATTTTGGAACCTTACTTTATTAAAGCTAATATTCAGAGGTTATTGGGAGAATGAGAAGGCAATTGTTTCAATTGCATTAAAGCAACGGTAATGTTCATTTCAACTTCCTTTTTAATTCTTGCCTTACCAGAACACTATGCCAATCAAGTAAAACTCATTAATCCTGTTAACAAGCATAACAACAGTTTTTCTTGTGGAATCAAGTAGGCAGAACTCTGTTACACATTGCCCATCAGCCCAATGGCAATGGCTTTTCTTGTGCCTTTTCTTGTGCAGGGCTTACGGCTCTGCTTAGTATAACATTTTCTTGAATTAATTTCATGAGGATCTGATTCTGCCCCATTGTGCAACAGTGAAGAAAAGGGCCTTTGGAGTATTTCATGGTGTCTCTGCATTCAGTGGGCACAGACAGTATTCCTTCAATGTGTCTTTCAAGAAGAGAAATAAACAACAAAACATGTCAAAGGAGCTAAGGAGGCAGAAAGGAGAAGCAATTATTCTGTCTCCTCAAATATCGGCCAGCTATTCTGGCCAGTAGGGTACGGCTGAGAAAGGTGCGTTTGTTGGAGGACTGATATTTTTTGCATACCTACAGGTATGTGAGAGATGAGTCTCCAGTACTGTGAAGACTCATCATCATCCAGGTAGGGAGTTTCATCTTGAAATCGTAATTGAAAAATAAGAATGAAGATTTTAAAGTACCTAAAGATATAGGTCTTCAAGTCTCACTGGCTTTCAGCCAGGTATAGGCTGTTTTATGTGGAAGACTCTTCTTAACATTTTCCTTATGTTCCTATCTCTGGCAAAATTTTATCCAATTCCTCCAATTTAAGGAGAAAATCTTCACAGATATACTATCCATCAGCTGCAAAATTTCTTTTATTGTGGCAAGCAAGGACTTCTCAGACACACAAAGTAAGTGTTCTCCAATACCCACCATGACAGGAAAACACTACATTTTAGCTAGAGAGGTCAGAAAATATGGTTGCAGAGGTTGATACTAGTGATTTCTTCCTTCAATAACTTAATAGTTGCTTAAAACTGAGTGCAAACTGTAAGTAAATTGTTGAAAATACTGGCTCAGCATTTGATAGATTCACAAGTTCACTTTTCCTTTAGTGGGTTTTTCCCCCAAAGACATTTGAATAATTGAGTTCTACTGGCAGGAAAACAAATTCTGAAGTTGCAAAAACAATACTGTAATTTACATATGAATGTACTCATGCCCAGAGTATATAAACACTTACCAAATTGGGAAAATTAAATAAAATCACATGCTTTACTAGACCAATGACAATGTACCGATGCAGATCATGTAGCGAGCACTGTGTATCAAACACTCACAGGGAACTGATCAGGCTCAATCCATAGGTAAAAATATTCACCAAAAGTGGTCAGATGATTTTGATTAACAAATAAGCTAGAAAGTAGATTTGCCAGCAGATATTCAGCAAGCAGAAAATGAGGTTACATTCAGCAGATGAATTATTCATTGTGAATTATTTGCTCAGTTCTAATAATTACAGCAGGGAAAAATTAATTAATGTTACAGCAAATACTTTAATTTTTATAATAAAAAGATTGATCATTGAAATGAGTCTCAAAAAGAGATTTCTAAATGGAAGAAAGAATGAGACATGATCAAGAATAATATGAAGCTTCAACCTGAATAAAATTTACACCTGTGAGTAATTTTACACAGATGTAGTCTTACAAGGATATAATTTCAATAAAACACTTGGACATTTAAATAGTTTCTTACTTACTTTTCTTTGAATTATGTTTATGAGTAATGTCCTTTTCTTAACGACAGTTTACAGATATATTCACACTTCAATATCCTAATTGTATTAAGTACAGGTTTACTTCTGATTATTTTACTGATAACTTTATTGCCATTTCTTTGCTTCTTGCAGTCACAGTTCTAGGAGCTTTACTGAATGGAGGGATTCTCAGCAATGAAGCAACCATGAAATTAGGGTTGAAACCACTAAGCTGACAGTTCGGATCTCAATGGAGACTATCAAGAGCCTAGTGACGGGAAATCTTTGCACTGGTGTGGAAGGAACAAGCTTATTCAATCTTAAAGGGAAATAACAGAAAACATTGAGAGGAAACACTACTTTATCTCAGCCACCCTCTTTACTGTTAAATATTTTTAAACAATAAATAGATTGCACTAGAGAAAGGAATGTCCATGCAGGAACAGTTTATAACAGAAGAAACAATGTTTAAGAGAAAGACACTTTAATTATTATATCAACAGTCTTACAGAAGGCTTATGCAGTTATAAAGATTAATTTATCAGAAAACTAATGTGTTGAGGCTTTCACAACATTTATTGAACCAGAAGCTGCCTTTCTATCAAAGTGAAAATTTCCATAGAAAAGCATGACAATTAAATTTTTCATGTTTTCAATTTTAGCATCAAAAAGGGTTAAAAAACATAGGTTTTAGAAGAAGAACTGTAATAATAATAATAAAATCTGTTTGATTTGGTTTTGCTGACTTTTTTATCAAGTGCAGAAGGTTTTCCTGACCAAGTCTAATAGAAGCCTCTGGTAATTTCTGTACGTTGTTTAAAACTTGAGTATAAAATGCTTTTTGCTGGTGTAGGGCTGATGGAAAGGGATACATTTAATTTCTCTACTATGCTGTTTAACTAACAGAAGTTCTGTGCCATAACATGATATTAAACTCATAATTTAAACCTGTGTTCCAAAACCACTTTGTGAATACATGGGTTACCATCTGCATCCAGTTGCTTTAGAGCTGAGTAACTATTTTGCGGTTATGACTCAACAGGGTGAAAGGCAAGAGCAGCACCTGTCAACATGCGTATGCTGAAAACTGTCCCAAAAATATGGTGGTAACAGTGGGATTAGAGATCCACTGTGCTGAGAAGCCTAGCAATACATAGCAAGGATGTCCCTGCCTCAAAGATTGTTCCATTGTGCTGTAACCCAAAACCACAGCATCATCACGAATTGGAGAGGCTCTGCAATGGAAGGCAAGGATAGTAAGACCTTATAGGTGTAACCACACAAAATACTTATATGTCTAGTTTCATAAGGTTATGTTTTAAAAGTGAAAAGTACATAAGAAACAATGGATGTTAAATAAGTCAGTATCCCTACTGGCTACCTGCCTAAATGTTAGTCAAAGTGCTTATTAATGCAGCCTGAATTCAAAGAGAGACAAAAAGGTTCTTGAAATCAGAGTTCAAACATATGCAATGCAAAAGGGCCTTCTGCAGACTCTCTTTCCTTCTTCCAGGGAGACTGGCCCTTGGGTCTGTCCAAATTTAGAACATAAGAAAGTAATAAAATTATTTTTTCTTTTTTTTCTTTTTTCTTTTTTTTTTTTTTTTAAAAAAAATGTGTGTGTATTTCCTGGTTTCTGTCCCTCGTGGAGCAATTAGCCTTATCTGAGCCCTGGTGTAGTTTCCAAAGGCAGATCTCCACAGCAATCTCTGCGGTAGGTCAGACTGTGCTGAAGTCACTTGCTTCTGTGGTTTTTGTTTAACCCTTTTCTTTGCTACATGAGGCAGTCATACAGCAGGGCACCAAGAGGAATCAGAAGCACGGGTGTTAATTCCGCCCATCACAGTTCTTTGCAGAGCCTTAGATGTGATGTTCTAATCCTCTGAGTCTCATTTACATGGGTACGCCACATGGCAATTCATGTTTTCAGTTTGAAGGTAGCATTTGGGCTCAGCAGCTTTTTTAGTCCTTTGCGTTCCCCCCTCTGCCAGCCTCCTCTGTCAGCAGCGTGTGCCCTGCTGGGTCCCCGCCATGCTTTTGTGAACCATGTTGAAAGTATCTCTGCCTGTCTACTACATTTTTCCTTTTCACATATTTTGGTTTTTTTCATGCAATTTTGCCTAGCCAGTGGCAACTGTTGGAACTCTAATTGGCAGTGGAATACCTCTCAAATCACAAGACCACACCACATATAAAATATCAGTGTTTCTATAATATTGTAGCATGGCAACCAATACATTAACTTGGGAGGCTTTATGACATCAGGTGCTACAATTCATCCTTTTCATTCTCCTTAAAAAATACAGCTTAAGAGGGGAGAGTTTTCAATCACAAAGCTACACATTTCATTAGTATTCTCATTACAGTTCATGCTATTTATTTATGGAGTGCTCAGAAGTATGATAGATGCTATACGGCTCTGCAGACCTTAGGAGCAAGCTTTAGACATGGCAAGGCAAGCGAGACCTGAACAATAGGTGAATCAGTCAATTTCTTTTTGTATTAATTGGGTCTGGGAGGAAAACTGAAGGGGGAGGGAAAGCCCTCCCCTATTCAAGTATCTCTAAAACTTCCACTGACTTTAATGGCATTAGTATCGAGGCCTTAACTACAGCCTTGTTCCCTTTGAGGAGTGATGACAATAATTTCTCACTAAGACTCTGTAAAACCTCCTGCTTATTTTTCCTTTCTACACTTTTTCCAGTAAGATTTCTGTGTCAGCTTCCCAAGCATGCCCAGAGGGGAAAGCCTGATTTTCACTTTCGGTGGATTGCTGATGCCTAACTAACAATAATAAAAGCACTTTGTGTCCCTGAACCCTCCCAGGAACATTGCAGCCTGAATTGGGTGTTATGCATTGCAGCTCAGCCTTTCGGAAGCACCTATGGAAACAGAGCACACCGACTTGTCAGCCACCGCTCAATTCTTCAATTAAAATGTGAGCTGTCTCTTTTATAGTTCTGTGTTTTGTCTCCATTTCTTATTGCAACACTTCTACCTGATGCAGGTTATTTTAACACTTGCTTTCTGGCAGTCAGTTATATATTGAGGATTTTTTGTCCTCTGGGAGGTGTGCTCTGTTGTTTTGATTGATTTTCACTCTTTTTATTACCTGCAAAATACTAGATTCTGAAAGTAATAGCAGCCATCGTTAAATAGTATAGGAAATAAAAGATACTTTGGTTGTCTTAAGGCTGTTTCATTCTCCTTTTCCCTTCCTACAGAGGCACATAAGTTTGTCTATGGCTTAGCAAAAAAAAAGCTCTTTTTCAATGTAGAGATTTTTTTGTCCTTTAAAGGCAAGCTTGAAAGGCTATACATTGTTTGAAGAGAATAAGAAAAATAAGTTAAGCTCCAAGAGTCTGCTTTATTCTGCCCACTACATTTTTTTGTTAGCAGGATTAAAATTTACTACTAGAGAGAGGCATAAATAAAGACATGTTCTTGGAAAATATATGCAAATATGAACACACCTTTCAAAACCTCATTTGGCAGTTCAAATGCCTAAGTGCCTGAGCTAGAAGCTACCGTAAAATTGAGTGCAGGGTGGAGAAAATGCATACAGAGTAAGCCAGAGGCAGAACAGCGCTGCAATCCAGGTCTGGAGAGTACCGGTCCAGGGCAGCATCCTCTAGGCTATGTTGCCATATGTTTGCCTCAGTTATGTTTGTGAGAGGGCATTTGTCTTTTCAGGATGGTCAAAATTTGTTGGCTGGGGATGTGGATCTGGATTTTAGGACAAAGTCTCTCTCTTACAGTTTGCTCCCTGCCATCCTTCCAACAGTGGTAAATAACCTTGCAGGATGTGCTGGGGAAAAGTCAGACTGCTGCTGGGAGAGGAGAGAGACAAAGGGCTAAAGCTGCTTCTGGGAAGGGTGGGCAGCAGGTTGACAGCATCATTTTCCATGTCGGTCCCAGAGGAGGAGGCTAGGGGTGGGCTGTAGAGTTTGAGTTTGGAGTCCTCCAAAATCAATAGCATGAGTCTGTATTCAGCATCAGGATTTTCAGGGCAGGTAATTTAATATGGCTCTGAAATCTTCCTGTACAAATATACCAGTTGTGATTGTTTGAAAATTGCCTGACCTGTCAGGCCTTGACACACAGCATTGTCAGGAGCAGATTCTCTGGTGATCAGTTTAAATAACACCCAGATAATTAAGCCCCTGGAGGGCTCGGCATCCCTTTATCGCACAGAAATGGTGTGGGCACTCCACGCCGCTCCTGAGTCCTGCTGCTGGCCTCGCTGCTAAACAGAGGTATGATCGAGGAAATGGTGTGGTGGTTGATGTGCTCGGTTAAACAGGTGCTTGATCTCTTTTCTGGGCACCTTGCAATATTAAAGACTGGTGTGATTTAAAACAGCCTGTGGATTGCTCAAACATAGGCCAAGGGAATGCCTTTCACAGGGCGACAGACCTTTTGCACAACAGCCTCAACCTATGCAATTTGATTGCACCTGAGGAACCGACCCTTTGAATGACAAGGTCAATGACCTGAACTTGGCTTAAAATAGACTGAAAACTGGTTTTAATGCTCCTATTATTTCCTCTCAGAATGATTTCTAATCAAAGGGACCAACCTGTGAAAAGTGTAGCTAGTTAGCATATATTTCACTCTTCCTTGTGTGTTTATTATTTGCATTGTTTTCCAGGCATGTGAATGAATGATGTGAATAATGTGGTTTGAATGCTTCAGTGACTGGGTCTTTTAAATAAAACCAAGAGGGGATTGATCAGTGTCACGAAAGAGCCAAAGAATCCCTTAAGCAGCAGCTCACATAACTGTGGATTGCATAATTCAAAGTGTCCTGGGGCATCTTTAAATGATGCATAGATTTTGTTTTCTTACTTTACATTTTTGAGAGGAGAAAGTTAGATGAAAGTTTCACATTGGCCACAGTGTCACCGAGAGATGCAAAGTGTTGTCCTTGAAAGAGAAGATGCCTTGCCTGCCTGCTTGCTTAGAGTGAGGGGGGGAAAGTAGCTTGGCTATGTTCAGTAAGAGACACTGTCTGAGCAATGCTTTCTCCCTGATTAATTAAGATACATGTTGAAAAGGTAATACAGGGAGATAAGTTCAAACCTTTTAAAGTCACTATTAGATATTGTTAGCAAGGATTGTTTGAGCATTCCTGGTTTGCTGGGGAGGGGATTTGCAAACCAAATTGTGGTCTGGTGCAGGAGGATTGCCAGGGTCCCCCTGAACTCACCCAATGCTGCTCCGTGCAACAAACCCCACAGTGCTGGGCGTCAGATGGTGCGAGGCAGAAGGTACGGTGAAGAAATCCAAGATAATGATTTTATTTGTTCAGGACATTTAAGTTTTTTAAATCGGCAAATTAAGACAACATAATTAGTTAACAACAAACCGTATTTGCTTAGCCCGTGAGTCTGAAGAACTGGCATAATTAAAATAGCACCTGTGGGTTCTGTTTAATTGCCGCATTTTTGAGACAGAGGTATACATTTTAATTTTCCGCCTTTTAAAACTGAAGTCAAAGTTTAACAAGTTGATATTTATGAGAGAGGAGATTTGAATTCATAGCCGAGCCCTGGCGGGGAGCAGCAGTGGGCTTTGCCCAGCAGCCACTAGATGGCAGAGCCCGATCGCGGTTCGCCCGGAGCGGCGCCGGGGCCGGGGCCGCTGCAGTCACGGCTGAGAGACGCCCAAAAACAAGCAGGAGAAATGGCCAGCCTGAAAAATTATGATGGAGGCAAGACAACCCTTCAGGTAGGGAGCTACATTCTTGACTCCTGCTGGCAAACCGAGGTGGAAGGTGTCTGCGAGATCTTGCGCCAGTCCCCTGGGATATTCTACCTTGTGTGTGCGTGGGACTGGCAGCGCAGTATTCAGTCACGGACTTGGTTTCAGTCTGCAGCTCCCTTTGCCGTTGGCTTAGAGATATTGTAGGGGTTCATAAATCGATAAGCAAGGTGGGGCAAAACCCCCCAAGCTATTGTGCATAACACACGTCTTTTTTTTGTATGCCACAGGATTGCGATAAAGTAATACCAGTCATACAGTGATCGGTTCTTGAATGCCCTTTCTGTAATCACTTTGGGGCAGAGATAGGCTTTGATTATGTTCAGGGCAGTGGTAAGTGTGCTGGCACTGCTTGAACAGCACGTGGCATTTCATAGCACAGCCTAATTTTAAGTACATTTCAGTGATATGCTGCCAATAGATTAACATGCAGGAGCCCACAAAATTATACCCTGTAGCTTGTAATAAAATCCATTTTCCAAAGCAGCATGAATTTGAAGAGAGGAGGGGATGGCAAATGCACTTGTTTGTTTACCCATTTAAACAAAAAATATCCTTTCAAAGTGTGGAAAAGAACTTGGCAAGTGAGCTGATGGGAAAGACCAGATTCCCTGATGTGTAGGGGGATTGCTACCCTGTGATCCCCTGTGGAGCATCCCTTGGATGCAAGGAATCTCCTTGCAGGGGATTTCTAGAGACCTCGGTATCTCTGTACTGCCTTATGACAGCACAGGGGGTAGTCTGGGAGAAGGGAAGGATCGAGGCAAACCTCTGGTCTCTTGTAACACTTGTGATGTCGCTGGTGGGAACTCGCAACAGAAGCACTGTGAAGGGGCTATCAGGCAGCAGCTCTGAGAGATTTTCTGCATAGCAAATCAGGAGGGTGATTGAGGCACTGATAAACTGGTTGTCTTCCCCGGGGTTTGGGGCTTACTGCCACACTGAACAGCCTGGGGTGCATGTATCTGTCCTTGCCAAAATGAGTAACAGGATATCACATTCGCAGTGTTGCTGAGCTCCTGTCAGTGTAGGATTTTATCCTGTATTTCTGATCCTGAAGGCTGTATTGCAGGCGGGTTAAGTCATTCAGGTACAGACAGCAAGACAGGATCCTGAAACTAAGCCTTTTCCTCTTCTTCCTCAGGGAGTCAGGGAAAAGATGAGCTCAGAACTTGTGTGCATCTAAAATGC
Organism: Cariama cristata; assembly: GCF_000690535.1. Taxonomy (NCBI): domain Eukaryota; kingdom Metazoa; phylum Chordata; class Aves; order Cariamiformes; family Cariamidae; genus Cariama; species Cariama cristata. The sequence goes on along the minus strand of NW_009594145.1, from coordinate 4,152 downwards.
AGCTGCTGGCACAACGCCAGCATCCCCACAGCTATCAAATATTGGGGTGACTGGAGCGCAAGGACTGAGCCTGCCACACATGCATCTACACCCTACACAAACCTTCCATTTCCAGGGTATGAGGTACTCCGAAGTGAGTTCAGTCTTCACTCTTGAAGCTATGTTACTGGACAGCTGTAGATGACAATATCCCATGGGCCAGCAAACACATAAAAGATCACTGCGGTGTGGTCCAGGGATTGGTGTACACACATGGGAGAGGTTCTTTTGGGATTGCAGAGCTTCTTCGGGTTTCTGGTGGCCTTTTTTTTGATGCAGTGGTTGTTTCGTGTAGAGCATGTGTTAAATTTTTCATACTGTATCGTGGACACTTATGGCAACATGCCAGGAGCTCATCAGACCATCCCTGGCAGGAATAGCACAGCAATGTTCAGGTGGGGAATGAACAACATCAGAAGCTGAAAACCACCCCAAACCTTCCATCGGTGTGGGAGCAGGACTGTAGCGTAGAGCTGCTGGCAGAGCAAAGACCCTCGTCATAAAATACCATTTGTGACCTGTTGTACCTGGTTTGCGCTCTCTCCCAAATGCTGCAACTTTAAACAGCAAGACCTACTTAATCAAAATGCACGCAAGCATAACCTGGGTTTTAAACAACTTTTGGAATTTGCACAGTAAAATCAAAATCACATAAAGATTTTTTTTTAACAGGAAGACTGGGGGTTAAAAAATGACTGAGACAAAGCAGAAAGAAAACTAAGCATCAGACTGTGTCACAATCAATCATTTTGTTATAATTTAACTCAGAAAACATACATTCTCTCACTTGTACATTGGAATTTTGTTTATAAGGATATCACATTCACTAAAAAGTAGTTCCATTTTACTCTGTATAGTTCCATGGTTTCACAGCTTACTGCATTGTAACTAAAGTGCTTTTTTTTGCCTTTTTTTTTTTTAAAAAAAAAACAAAAAACAAAACAGCCACACTAGTATTTTGTTCCTATGAGTATAGGATTTCAGCCTGTATTTCTTGATCCTGAAGATAAACCATCCTGGGCAGTGTGAAGGGGCCGGGCATAGATCAGTCAGGAATTAACAGGTTAGTTAATTTCAAGTGATTGAGCTTTAAACAACATTTGGATTATCCCATACTAAAGCACCTCAAACTGTAAATCACAGTGGTAAAACACAGTGATTCCTGAGGGCATACCGATTGCAAACCTTCCCTAATGATTCTAAAATCTCCCAAATGAATTGGTATATTGACACAACTCTTTCCACAGCAGGGAACATTTGTAGTTCAACAGCTACAAATCCTAGAACAGTTGAATAATCTTATACTAAAACCAACTCTGTAAATGTTATACATATCCACTGTATGTTCTCCAACCATATTAGCTTATTTAATAGCTCTAACAGAGAAATGCTATCTATTGCTGTCGTCTCCGCGGGCAGGCTCATAACAGGCTCATGTGCACCTCGGGAAGCTGCAGCCATCCCACTCCATTCCTAGACCGGGTACCAATCTGCTGCATAGGCACCTGGATGCGCAAGCTGGATGAAGGAGCTGGGAGATTCCTGTTCCAGCTCTGATGGGGAGAGCAGGCATCAGTTTTATATAAACATGTTGTTGATCCCCTGCCTCCTGACAAATTCACGTTTTCTGACTGTCTGAGTTCTTTCATTTTTTACCTAGAGCCCTTGCTCTAAACATAATTTTGGATGAAAATAAAAGAAATCCACCATATATTGGCAGCTGTTAATTTATACTGTCTGCAACAACTTGAGTGCAAATAGGTGCATCAGAAGTATTGCTGGTATGAGAGAGTCCTGATTTTGATGGAAAGGGGGCAGATTTGTGTTGGAAGTTGAGATTCTAATGGCGCAGTATTCAGCTATGGTAGTGACAAGTGTTGATAGATTTAAAAGTGACATCTTTCATAGTGTGAGTAAATGTAACATGCTGCATATGGCTGTAAGAGAACATTTCTTCTAATGAAATTACATACATAATTAATGCTATGGACCTCATTATGCATGAATAGTGGAATAGTTCTGAACTACTCGAGACATCTGTCTAAACAAATCAATGAAAAGTCTTGGTGATCTTTACTAAAGAAACCTCTTACGATCCGAATGTAAGGTTTTCCTGTTACAAATGATGATCCGCTTGCTGCTTTTTACTTTAACTTTTATAGAGAGTGAATTAATGCAGTAATGGCATCATCAAACTTCCCTGCATTGTAATTACAAAGATCTGGTAGGGGTATATCCGTTTTCTAAACAATGTCACATCATTTTATGCTGATCCCTGATCCCACTTTCAATATATCTAGGATTACCGTACTGAACAGTACATAAAGCAAACATTCCCTGCAATCAATACTATAAAGGCCTGTCTGAGTCAGCTGCAAGTGCACTTTAGAAACTGCCTGTTCTTAAATCACGGCATGGCATTGGAGATCAAACAAAGCACTGAAGATGCTAGTCCCTGAATTTACATCTCAGGGTTTCACAAAAAAGCATTTACAGTGGAAGACATGGCAGAAACTCACATACCCTGCACTGTAAGAGAAATGACAAAGTCTGTTTATTCATCCTTGTACTCAAATGTCGTGATCCAAATCTCAGATCATAAATAGATTTTGGATTAGACATTTATTCAAATAACTGTAAATATTTCTATATTGCTAATGTAATATTTCTCTCTAAGTAATCACACCTACCAAGTCCTCAAGATGTTGAAATTTAAGGGTATAATTAAAGTTTATAAATTGTTTTATGTTCTGAGAATGTAATAGCATTTTTGTTTTGGCTGTCTGTGATTTTTTACCACCTATCTGTGGTCCATGTAAACAAAAGCCATATAAACCGACACTAAGACATTGTCTATTATTTGCACATTACCATTAATAAATGCAGAAGATATCTTGCTCTTTCCTCCTCTTCTCCACATTCATTCTTCGGCGTCTTTCTTTACTACACAGGTAATAGCAAGAAATAAAATAAAATCTTCTGTCTTCTGGAATTAAAAGACACAAATCTCAAAAATATTGCTAAACAGAAAATAAAAACCAGACAAACTTACATTAAAAATGCCACCAATCTCATACAAGGTGTGCATATCTTCACTGAGGACATATGTCCTATTAGAGGAGATGGTTGCTTACACTAACGCATTGGGATGTTCATAAAGTTCTCACATTATCTAATCCTGACCAAAACATGGAGCTTTCATCTCATGGGGAACTTTCATTTCAAACTGTGGATTGCAAAGCTGAAAACTCAACATTATGTTTAGTGATGGGAGTACCAGAAAACATTTGGCAGAGTACTATAAGCTAGTCTCTCTGGACTTCCCCCTGAGAAGGGTTAATTTGCATGCCTAATATTCAGAGCGTAATTCCTTCCCCTGAGCTAGACTTCCCAATGCACTGACAGGCTTCTGGCTGTTGCTTTGAGTGGTATCTTCTCCACTCCCTCTGCTCCTGGGGGTATAAAGCTTAGTGGAGGATCCCAGACAATAAAAGAAACAGGACATTGACACTGAAACTCTCAAGAGGGACAGCAGTAGCCCAGACAAATGCAACTCTGTATGTATCACTCAGAGAGAAATAACTCATTTCGGGGTGATAAGTTGAAATATTTTTAGCTTGCTTTCTCAAGAAAACACATCTTTTGTGGCTGTGCTTATTGTCCGTCTACCCATTCATCTTTCAGTCATTTCCCCCAGAGCAAGAACTTTTGAACTTTTGGCAATGTTGATCTTAGCACTAAAAAAAAAAAAAAAAAAAATTAAGTCCCTATATGTTTCTTGAACATAGGCAGATACGTAAAGAAAGGGAGCATGTTGCTCCAAGGTGAACAGTTACCTGCTCTGTTTCACCATGAGGATACCCATCACCAAACTCATAAATCAGAGCATACCATAAATAGGGACAAAATTCTGCAGACAGTTAAAGGTACTGTAAGGACAAAGTAGCTAAAACTCAAAAAGAAAGGTAGGGTTAATGTGGGAAAACACTCAGGTTATGGGATGTAGTTAAGGATTTTAAAAGAACATGTGGATATGATATGAAGATCACTGGAAATGTAAGAAATGTATGGAAAGAAGAGAAAAAGTGACAAAGCTGGTAAAGGGCCTGGAGA
>NW_009594144.1:54956-55204 GCF_000690535.1 Cariama cristata | reverse complement strand
GCTGGGCGCGGGCATTCCTTTGTGCCGCTGCACGCATGTCTGCGGGTCCGCAGGCACGTACCCCGGCGTTTTTGAGACGGTTCTCCCCTCTGTTACTCAAAGATAGAGTTACCTCAGAGTAGGTGCATGTTTTTCCACGTTAGCTGCATTCCACAGTGATTCCTGAGTGAAGACGGTGATTATTGTCTTCCTTCCCCTCCCTTAGCAATAGGAAAGTTGATTTCTAATTATGGCTTTTTACTATAATG
>NW_009594144.1:46994-54941 GCF_000690535.1 Cariama cristata | reverse complement strand
ATGACCGGTTGGGTTCAAAAGTCCGAGATCGGCAAATGAATAGGCTCTTTGTGTTATTCTGGCTTTTTTAAGGGCAGTAACACGGCTTTGTTCTGATTATTTGGCTTATTAAATGTCTTCTTGCCTGCACGAAGGCTAAATAGAAATGGGTTCTTGAAATTTTGGATGCTATTTAAGGAGGTCGCAAGACAGAGAGGCTGGACGTTGTAGATGATCTTCTCGTTTAGCATTGCGTCAGTTATCTGAACTCTTCTGGTAGAGATCTGAAAGTTAAGGCGTTCTCTCTTTAGATGAACGATGATCTCCTTCATAACTGTTCAGAAAACAGCTGTTACAGAAATAGTGCTTTGTAGTAGCACTGTAACTTTCACGTTGCGGGTTGCAGGGTTGAGAGTGGCTTGGTGATTCAGACCAGATAAGATGCTGACTTTTAATGTGCATGCCGAGTTCTAGGCCTCGGGATGAGTTGAGCCAGCTGGTCAAATCTATTTTCTGGCTCACTGTGCTTACATTAAAATTAGCTCCTGAGAACAGTTATTACAGCCTTTACTGTTACATTGCCTCCCATTCATATGCCTGACTGCTAGAAAATATTTTAGTCAAAGCCATTTTTGGCAAGAAACAGTAAGTTTGTGTAGCTTGTGGCAAACTGAAATGTTTCTGGATGTGTTTTAATTGTGAATAGTCTGTTTGCTTCGAGTTGGGCTTAGGAAATCTGGAGGAGAATGTTTGCTGAATAGCAAAAACTTTCCTAATGAAGCATGTGACTTGATCGGGTTTTACTGGAGATGCACTGTACATGATCAAACCCAAAGAGTTTGTATCTTTACAATTACTGTGCTTCTGAAAATGCCTGAAAGAATTTAACTCAGAGGCAGGAGATCAGTATGCATAGGGAGCTAAAACATACATTTCAAGTAGTTCTGCATAAGCTGGTGGAACTCCTAACTACAAAATAGGTTTACTACTCACTCATTTTGAATTTCTGGGAAATACTGTTCATATTAATATGTCTGTTATTTTTAATCATCTCTTTTTTTTTTTTTTTGTCGATAACAAGATGCTACTCTTCATCATATGGAAGTACATGCTGCCTGTTGGACATAACTTAAAATACTGATCTGTAAGATCATCCCCTAATGATACCTTTTCAGGATGTTCCATGCTGTGGTAATCTGGCTGTCCTCTAGTGGCCTTTACCTGACAGTGTGTAACCCATAGTTATTATCTCTTTAATTTGAGAATTACGGTTGATTACATAATTGTAAAGGGATATCTTAAATTTGATGTAGTTAAACTTCCCTACTTCCTCTTGGAAAGCTTTTTTTTCTGCAGGGTACTGTGATTCAGAAGAATGAGAAGGCTGAAAGAAGAAATATTATTTGTGTTTGCAACCATTGTGTTAAGCTTTGGAAGTTTAGTATAGGCATAAAACTATATTTGTGAGAAAATGTTGGGCAGATAAACTGAAAGCTTAACCTTACTGAGATCACTGCAATTTATTGCCTGGATTGCTTTATTTAAAAAAAAAAAAAACCATGAAGGATTTATTCTTTCCTATAGGAATTCCTTGAGAGTCTGGTAGCCATTACCTTAGCTCCCTTTTTTAGTTCCTTCTCCTTATCCCTTCCCTGTTTGTTCTCCCCTTTCCTCTGTTGCCTCCCCCCAATCTACATTCCTTTGTGTTAGCAGTGATGATGGCAGTTCTAGTCACCTCCTGTGGTTTGATAGATTATTCCCTTTAGAAACATGGTGTACTTAAAACTTTCCAAACACAATTCTTTCCTTGCTCCCGCACTTTTTTGATGCTGGTTTTGAGTTTTGTTCTAAGAATTTGTCCTTTCTAGTTCTGCTTTGAGTTTTCTTAAATGGTAGTAAGGAGTCTTGTTAAACCTTTAGTGGAAAATACTAGTATTTGTATTATGATTTACATTTCTTTTTGTGTCTTTTGATGGTTGTAATATAAATGGAAATTTTGCATTTTGGCAACAGTGAATTTCCCTCTCCCATGCAAGCTCACAAGTTTTGTGCTTTCTTTTTAGAGGAAACTTTGCTTGCTTTTAACTTTCATTTTTATTTTTTATAAAATAAACTTTGTGGACTGTTTTTAGATTACTAAGTTCTTGAGATCTGATATTCATGTAAGAATGATCTTGCAGGTGAATGTTCATAGGATCTTGCCTGTAGTCTTACACAACTAAATAAAACTTAAATTTAGAAGTACATTATGGTAGAACATGTAAGAGATTCCTGTCCCGTGCGGAAGTAGCTGTAACTTTTATTCTAGATACTGTAAGTAATACAAGCTTACTGAGAGGGTGAAACTACAAACAGAAACCTGTGAAGGGCTTTATGAGCACTCCTGAAAGAAGGGTTAATGAGCAGAAGGTAGCCCTGTTCGTTATTTCTAGGGAAGAAATTCATGGCTGGTAAAACAGCTACTTGAACTAAGTGTAGTGGCTGATAGTTTCTTGGTAGGTAAATTGTTTTAATCTGTTGGCTGTGTATACCCAAGAGGTAGCCATTTTTGTTGACAGCGTGTTTTTTAGTATGTCATGAAGTTTGTGTGGTTAACAAGATGTTAGCAGTGAAGTATTGCAATCCAGTGATGAGAGAGTTGGCATTAAAAAAAATAAAATCAAATCTGTGCTTTGTTGATTTCTCTTAACTGCAAACACTCTGCTACAGGGATTGAAACGGTTATATTTTCAGAAAATGGTTTTCTTTAAGGGTTTTCTTCCCCCTCAAAAGGAGGCCTGTAAAAAAAAAAAAAAAAAACCAACATATTTTTAACTCCTTTCTAGACTGTTTTACGAATTTTTCTGTGATGACCCAACTAAATATTCCAGTACTGTTGAATATAGAAAAACCTGAAATCAAGGCAACTGTCAACTCTTTAATATTGCAGTTTCTACATTTTGTGCTGGTTTGACTTTTCTGTTTGGGAAATAATGTCATCAACAAGCTGGCAAGAAACTCCTCAGCTAACTTCTAATATTTTGTAGTGCACACAAATAACTTCTGAAGGCCATGTTTCTGCTAATTTTTAGGTTGAGGGGAGGAAGTAGGCAGCGTTGTTACTAAATACATTATCTGGGTTACGGCTCTCGGTTTACTGACAGCGCTATTTTTTTTAAGCAAGCAGTTGAATATCATACTTTAGAAAATATGAATTGTTTCAATTAGGAAACTGAGTTATAAAAACAAAACTAATATAATTGGCTTTCCAGTGTTTGAACTTGATTATATTTTAGAGAAACACAGACCATCACTTAAGTTTTGCTTGTTGGGTGTTAACACTGAGATCAAGGGTTCTGGTTACCTAATGTTAGTATTGTTGCTCTGAATTTGGTATGACAACATTGGTTTAAGTTCCTGTGAAAATTAAACTCTGGTAAAGTACAGGGAAGAATACTGTCAATGATATATCAAATTGCAGGCCTCAAGCTGTGGACATACAGTGCCAGTGATGGCAGTTGCTCTTCAATGTGTGTAAGTCTGTACAGATAGAGCTAAGAGTGTGAAATCAAACAGTATTTTGCCTAGAGCTGTCATTAAAAGTGTCATTTGCAAAACTGACTCAGTGTACTAAGACCTACATGTCATTGTGGGAAAGGCGTTTGAGATGGAAGAAAGCTGTTTCTGCATTTGAGCTTTAAAATTGGAACCCAGCTGGTACAGGAAATAGTTGAAAAAATAACTGCAGCACCACTGTCTATACCTTTTCTTTTGTGCTTTAGACTGAAATCTGTGATGCTGGAAGACAGGGTCTTAATTCCTTTTTTCGGAAGAATACTTGTTTCTCCTTAACACCCCCCTCATCCGACCAGCCTTTGCTGCTGGCTTGTTGTTTATTTGTTAGTGCACTTAAGTTTTCTGGGTTTATGAAAGAATGCATCTATAACTTAGGAATTTCTACACTGAAGTTAAGGTGGATTAACTTTAAAATTGAAGGAAATTGAAGAAAAAACTTTACTGTCCTCATACAACAAGGCTGTGACTTCTCTTCTACTGTTGCCTCCCCTTGAGCCATGAATGGGAATAATAGGAACTTCTCTTGGTGTTATATTAACTTTAGGTCTCTAATTTGCATCTCAAGTAGCGTTGTGAGCAGTGTTAATGCCTTTGAGGGGTTTGGGAGGTTTTTTAATTTGTAGGGTAAATGTGTTTTTTAACCTAATTGGACAGTTCAAATTATTATTGCAGCATGTTTAATTTTTGCTCTGTGCAGTTCACGTTGATGTCAATGGCACTAAATCATTCCTTCAGTGCTGTGCACATGTATTAAGTTTCACTTTCTTAAGTGTGGCTTTAAATTTTGTCATAGTAAAGTATTCCTTATTTCATACAGTTACTACTGGATATTGTGTGATGTTTGTGTTCTTTATTTTACCCTCCAAAGTTTGTTTATAGGGAAAATTCTTGTTTTATAGGTACTGCTTCCTTTAGCTCCCTTTACTTTCCCAATGAAAAATGCACTTTCCCATCTTCCTTCGAGGTTTCTGTTGATTTGACCTCTTGGTTTTAGAGGGATGGAAATTTTATCGTAGTTGAGGAAGGATGCAGGTGACAAAAGCTGTGTGTCGTTTGGATCTGTCAAACCCTGTTACTTTATCAACTTCCACAGTCCAAAAGTAGCATACAGACTATGAAAAAGGTTCAAATTTGGAGCCTCGGGTGTGATGTAGATTATGAATCAGAGAGTTGTGGAAACAAGCTTGAGGCTGGATCGGTCTGGATCCACTGGGTTCTGTCTCTTGCAGCTCAGCATTTCTTGGTCAACATGTAGATGGCCACTGAGGTTGCAGGTGGGATTTTTTTTGTATCAGGGTATGAACCAGTTTTGTTTTCATAAAATAGGAGACTTCTGTTATGGACTGTTTGAGGGTGTGATTTTTATTTAAGTGATGGTCTCTCTTTAGATACCTAGGATCTATTTGTATGGCTGTATAGTTTTCTTGATGAACTGACAGTTAGAATTACAATCCCAGTTTAAAAGAAATTAACCTTTTTGCTCAATTATCCTAGTCTAATAGTAGTGGCAAATAATTACTCACTGTGTCGTATTTGGAATGGAGTGTAGTGGTGTGTAAGCATGCCTCAAGACTACTGGTGTGCTCCAGAGCATAATTTGATGCAGTATTTAGTAAGTCAGGAGGAGAGAGGAGTAATGAAAACAGCATTCAATAACTACTTGAATTTACTAAAATATGGAATGTATTTCTTCTAGTGGGAAAGAGCAAAGGAATAGGTACCTAGGACCTCATTTTTTCATTATTTTTAAAGTGTTGAAATGGAACAGCAGAGTTGAAACTTGATGAATTTGAGAAGTGTGAGTAACTTGGAAACTAAACTGAAGTGCTGTTCCCTGCTGTAAGGGGCTACCAAAGGTTAAGGTACAATAGCAGAGTTGCTGGTTAGAAGAAGATGCCGCTGCACTGGAACATGTGTGAACCTTGGCCTGTTCACTTCTCAGTGTGTATGGTAGTCCGCTTGAGCTTGGCTATGTGTGTGCTTGCTTATCTCATCATCATCATCTTCCATTGGCACTTCATCCTGACCAGACCTGTCTGGTTCAATATTTGGTTAAGAAATTGCTGAACTCCTGGAGGGTAAGATGGACTGTTGCTGCTATCTTATTTTCATGTTTCACAAATCGGAAGGATGGCATTTAAACAAAGCAGACAAGTACCTGGATAAATACTTGTAGTACTGAAACTTACAGAGGATGGAAAAGGATAGTGTTTTGTCTTTGTGTGCTTCTTAAGTGTCCTATTTGTACTTGAGCTCTTAATGAGTTAATTCGTCCCTGGTTTAGTGACTTTTGATTTTGCAGTTTAAATGTGAACATATAACTTCTCAGGCACAGACTTCCTCTGACTGACTGTAACTAACGCTCTCTGCTTCAGCTCCCCATCTGTGAAATCCTGCATATCTTAGTGTTTATTTTGGAGTATTTGGTTTACATGCAGCATTTTCCATCCTCGGGAAGTCCTAACCAAGCCTAAGGCTATAGTTGTAGTAAAAAGTGCTGCATATGTTTGTGTGACAGTGCTTTGTGACACCACATCAATGGAAGCTATTACATCACTGTTCTAGGTTGTTAGAAGGCTAAGCACGCACATCTTTCTGAAGTAATTGGCTTCTAGTTTCTGTTGGTAAGAGGAGAAAGATGCAGATATCGGAGGATACTGCAATATTGCTGAAATTTGCATATTGCCATGGGAGATGTTTGGAGTTGATTTATTTCTGTGTGAAGAAAGTATGAGGCAGGTGTGACTTTTCTTTTCTTGTGTGGTAAAATAACCTGAACATGCAAATCCTGAAGTTTTAATTTGAAAAATCAGAAAAGTAACTTCTAGCTCATTGAAACTAAACATACACAGTAGGAGGATAAACAAAGACATTACAGTGGTTTGAAATTGAGGTAGTCATTTAAAAAAAAAGTAGAGCTGAAAAATATGTAGGCTGGTTGTGAGAGTCCCCTGCCCCGTACTGGTATTGCACATCTGTTGTGATTCATAAGGAGCTTGAGCAGCTCTACTTTCTCAGTGCAGTGTTTCGCTGTCCTCAGCATTAAAACTTGTTCTGAACGTGGGACTAGACATCTTCCTTACTGCAGGTCAAGCCTATTGCCTCATTCCTTGAGCATGAGGGACAGCTATTCTTTTTGTCTGTAGTAAGTAATCTTTTAAAAATATTTGAACTGTTCTTTGTTATGTTCCTGTTTCCTTGTGTCTTGCCCTCCACCCTGCAGCCTTGTGATACTTTTGGCCTAAATAAAACTAGTATATTCAGTTCTTCCCAAGAGGTTGTGTTTTTTCAGCTCTAATCATTCTTGTTTCTCTCAAGTTAGTTTGCATTGGTCTTCGAGTGTGGTGTTTAAAGCCCAACTTTGTACTATAGCTGAGGCTTTCCTGTGCAGAGTGCAGTAAAAAGACTGTTTCATGCACCCTGAAGCTGGTGTTCCTGTTTATGCGTCCCCATGCATTTGACTTTCTTACAATAGCTTAATGCTTGTTTCAAGGTCAGTTTGTTGATCCTGCCTAGCCCACAGCTTTCTTCTGAAGAACTCACTTTCCTGTTTGGTTAATCCTGCCTGAGAATACCTTTCGGAACTGAATTGTATCCTATTTCTTGCAGAATGGTTTTCCAATTTGTCAGAGTTACGCAGAATTTTAATACTGTCTTGCAGTTGTTCCTGCCTTTCTCCTACTTGTGACAAGCCTACTCTGCCAGCAACAGATGACTGGAAACAGATCGGTGAACTGAGCTGGGTTCCTGTTTGGTGTGTTCTCCCATGCATCACTGATAACTGCTCTCTGGGTATGGTTATCCACCAAGTATTGCCTTCACTATACAGCCTTTGCTCACCTTCCAACAGAAGAAGTCTTTAAACCTGGGTGTATGACTTCAGTAGGTTCTCTTCTGTCCCTAAAGCCTGTTAATCTGATGTCAAAGTGAACCTGGTGGGTGCTACTCACCACCTTGTTGCCTTTTAGTGGCCACAGAAGGTTCCCCACTCCCCTGGGATTCTGCTGGAATGCAGGGAATTGGAGACCAGTCACGAATTTTGACCTTTTTCTGAAGACAGACATGGAATGAAGGCAGGCCTAGCTTTTTGGAAACTGATGTCCAAACCTTTTTTAAAAAAAGTATGGCCTGTTCCTGTCTGTACTCAAATATATCATATAACAGCCTAAATCTGGTACTTTGCAAATAATTGCAGGTGTTAGAGTGACTCTGAAGTCATCTGTAGTTGAGGTTGTTTTAAGCTCTCTGTTCTTGAGATGAAATTTCTCGTGCATCACAAGCTAGACATTGAAGAATAAACCCTGCTACTTGGGGCTAACTTTTCTTTAGGGTACTTTTCTTGGATTTGTATTTGCTGACATCTCTATTAGATGCAACTTTCTCTCTTTGAAGCCTTAGTTCTCATGATCTCTC
>NW_009594144.1:24197-46963 GCF_000690535.1 Cariama cristata | reverse complement strand
CTGAACTTGATTCATGTAACAGATCATCTGCTTTACAGAAACGGGTTTCTCTGAGCCCTGTCTCTGTTGGGATTGTTTCATGCAGTTCTGGAAATACTCTTCATTGTTGTTTCTCTGGCATTTCTCCCTGTAAACTTTCAAACTACTTTGCATCTCCACCTTCCAATAATTTCCTTAGTCTTGCTCTGATCATTGCCCTGTTTACAGTCCCTGCATATGTAGCAGTTTATTCTCATCGCCTAGATATATTTAAGTGTAGTTAAAGTTTCGATGGGGTTGGCTACAAGCTGAAATAATTAATCTTCTAACATTTTTTTCCACTGTGTGCTCTAAGATGGACATCTATCCTTTGAAATCATGCAGTCTTAAACTGAGCAGAGTTTTCAAAAGTCTGATAATCCTTCTATAAATATCTTTAGTGTTTGGTAGCTGCAATTACTTCAGTGATCACTTTTAACCCACAATATCCTGCCAAAAAAATAAGGCAGTATCTCCTGGTGTTAAGTTAAAAGGCAATGTGGATGGTGAAAAGTGTATTCAGTGTACTTTAGGATGTTAATACTTCTTTGTATTTTGATACACAGGATGAAGTATAGTTGCTTATTTTTAATGTTATGAAAAAGTAAAAGGTCTTTTTAACTTGTATTTGTGTAACATCTTATCTTAGAATAAAATCAGTACGTTTCCTCTTCAAACTGGTAAGATAGAAGTAGATTCATGCTGTTACTGCAAAACTTCAGTGTTTTTTTCTGTGGAATAGTATGATGGAGAAGTATGCCCCATAAGATCCTTGAAGAGGTGGTGGCTGAGCATACCTTTCAGAACTGAATTGTATCCTATTTCTTGCATGAATTGGGGATGTGGGTAAAGTGAGGATTGATGCTGTGCTGCTTGTGTGCAGCGTTTGTGCGCTTACTTGTACAGCAAGGCATATCCCAGTTCCTGCCCTCAGGTTAGATGTTTGGGGTGGGATTTACTTGCTTAGCTTCTAACACCTTCAGCTGGATTAAGTGTTCCAAGCTCATAATAATCAACAAACAGGGATTTTGTTGTTAGAATGCTTTTTCCAGGCTTGTTTAGTTAGATGCATGCTGCTGTCAGTGATGCTACTAGGCAAGCTTGGCTCGGGAAACAGGGTGGTACAGGGGAATTGTGTTCAGAAAGGCTTTTTCAAGGTGGGTGAACACTTGGTTGTGGGAGGTTTTTCTGTATTTAGTGTGATGCTCAAATTTTAGTAATACAATCAGTTGCAAAATACCATGTATCCTCAAGACTAAACTTTATAGTTCTGTTAAATAAACAGTCTTAAACTTTGGAACTGGTTCGGGGGGACCTTCCCTTCCCCTCACCCTTGCTCAGTTGAGCACAAGGTCTGAGAGGATCAAATAAAACTGATCCTATTTCTAAATTCTGAACTAGTTATTGAACTAATTGTTGAACTAAGCCAAACTGAAATGAAGTAAATGCCCTTGCACCTGCAGAAAAGGCTGCAGCTGTCAAAAGCTTGTTTATCACTTTAGTACTTCTTGGGTCCAGGTGCTCAGCCAGTGACTTCCCCTAACGCAGTGGTTTGATGTTTCAGATATTTAGCAGGAAAGATGTTACTGCTTTATGCAGACTATAGTATGCTTAACCTTTGCATGAGTGAGGATGCCAGAAACCCAGATGTAATTTCAGAGGCTTATTTTAAAGTGTGTTGAGATAAAGCACACTTTTTATCAGTATTGAAAGATCATTTGAAAGATTGAGAGTTTTCAGGTGAAGAGCTGAAACGACATGCTTGCATCTCCCTTACCATCGACTTTTATCTGATAAATCTTTAGTGTTTTGTCCTTCAACTTGGTTACCAGAAGCTGATCTTGTCAGAATGCAGTCATTTGTAAAGGTAATTGCCCAAGTGGAAGGACACAGATTTCCCTTCCAAACACTCATGGTTCTGTCCTCTCTTGCACTGTTGTTGTGTGCAGATGTTATGTGCTTGACTTGCTAGTCAAGTGACTTACCTGCCACCATTTAAAGCTGCTACATTTCTGTCCCAGTCAGTGAAGATTAAAGGCTCTTCCCCTTCCTCAACTTTCATTTTTCACCTGACACTTGTGTGCTCAGATAAAACTGATTTATTCTGCCCTGTACGAACTGAAGTGTGGTCCACAACACTTGTGTACTGATAGGCACCTTCTGCCCATTTGTTTCCCATACAGGAGCATGGTTTTGCATTAAGGCTTCATAGTCTGTACTGTGTGAGTAAACTTCGTGATTTGGAGTCATAATGACTTCTATGAATCCACTTTGGCAAATGAATCTTTCCACAGAACTTGCTTGTAGAGTTAATGATTCATTCATTAAACATCTGATAGTTCTGAGGTAGTACACAATGAAAATACCAAACTTCTCTGTCAAACAGAAGGTTTTCTTTCAGTATTTAAAGAAAAAAAAATAAATCACACTGTTGTTAAAATAGGGTTCACTTTTTTTCTGACGTAATGTAGCCGTCTTCTCTTACATGGTGTAAACTTTGTCTCGTGAAACTTCTTTTAGTTCATGTAATTCATTACAAATGCTTTTTCTAAATACCTACTGCAGTTGTGTACCCCTTGGTTTGTGTCTTGACCTCTTAAGTAGTGTTTCCTGAATCCAGCTGTTCAGCGTGCTGTTGAAGGCTGAATGCATAGACAGAGAAAGTAGTTACTTTGCTTTTGGAATGCTCTAGTGAACTAGTAAGAGGTAGTAAGAATTGCATAGCTCAACTAAAGTGATTTTTATTGAAGTACCTTAAGTCTCGCAAGAGGGATGTCCCTGGTGGCACTTGAAGTAATATCCGAGTCGAATGCTGAAAGGACACACAATATTGACACATGTACTGCTTTTGTCTTACTATTTCATTCCATTATTTTAATGGACTTCAATTTGTGGTCTGCTTATATTTGCATTTGTGGACTGTTAATGAGAGTTCACATGTAGTCGAGCAGTATATATGTAATGCATATCTTTTCAGAGATTTCACCATTCAAAAACTCATGGCATGTGCACAACAGAAGCTGGAAACCAACAGATAATTAAGTTGATATGAACTGTAGCTTAGCAAAGAGGAACAACAATAAATCCTTCAAACTAGCATTCAGTTTTAGTATTTGTAGTGTGATATCTGAGACCTCTTTATGTTAAAGAAAATTCTTGTTACTTGAATGCTGTGTGGTATTTAGGCTTTTTTTTCTGAGTTCTAATGGATCATGTAAGTAGATGGGTGTTTTAAAACTTGATGTCTTTCAGTGTGCTGCCTCTTGAGGTGGTGTCTCCTGCCAGATAAATTCAAGTTTCTTGAGTAGCGAATTACAGATGGTCAGCTATGATTGAGAACAAGTTTGGGCCGTGAGAGGGAACTTGGTGGTCTGTTAAGCACCATATCTCGTATCTGTTCAATGCGTTTTTGTGCTTTTTCAAGATGGGTAATATAGCAGAAAGCTTTAACTACTGTATGCAAGCTTGCATAGAACTTTACTCTTGCAGAGCTCTTCCTGCAAATTGATTTCTTTTTTTAAACTTTTGGGGTTTATGTGAAAATATGTAAACTATCTGCTAAATAAGGATATGCACATATACGTGCTCATTCAGTACAGTTGCACAATGATCTTCTGGAGAGTTATAATTTTGAGACAAAGACTGAAACTTTTCTTATGCCGCTAAATTGGGCATAGTACTTTGTCATGAGAGGGAAATGCTACGCATAGTGTGAAGAATTAGGACAGTAAGGCTCAGGGAGAAGAGTATTTCTTGTTACTGTAAGCATTGAGATGTATGGATATTTACAGAATACTGCTAAGCACTTGAGTTCTCAATTTAGCAGTATCTGCAGTTCACCAGCTGTACTATTTACTGAAAAATATTTGGACTACCATAGGTTCCTTCCTTGTTTTTAACTTCCATAGTTGTATGCAAGCTGATGTTAGGGAGACTTCTCTGTGTACAGATTATATAGCTCATTAGATCCCTGAAATGCCATGAAGTAGCATCTTACACCAAGTGTTTTTTCACCTGACCCGAGGCCTCCAGCAAGAACATTTCATACACAGGGTCATTAAAAACAAACCTACTAGTTGGGCTTTTTATTTTAAACAAGCCAATCAGATGTCTGAAACTCTTCAGAATGAACCTGAAGGTAAATAGGAGGAGGCTTATTAACTGTGTGTTTTGGGAGCAGGCGGTATGGAAGAGGTTTATATAATCCCTCAACTCCAAGCCCATAGGGTTTGGTAATAGAACAATACTTCGGTACTGATACTATTTCAATCTCATGAGGGAGCAGGATGTGTGTGCAGTAGTCATCATTGTCAGTGCCATACAAGTTAAGGGTCAGTGCTACATGTTTTTCAGGCCTTAGTATTTTTAAAGCATGTGTATGTTTGATATATTTGACTCTTATTTTTAAGGGCAAATACTAAGAGAAAGTAGGTGATACTACTGCTTATCTTTATTTTTTCCCCGGGCTTTTCCTCTCTAACTGGTAGTGAAGCAAATATCTCAGCAGTAGGGCCAGTTAATCTTCATCTGTGTGTTTTTGTTTTTTTTTTTCACAAGCCTTAAAGTAAAATAAAATCTTGTGGATCTTGTATAATCTGGATCACTTGCTTTAGTTAGGAGTGTGGTAGGCTTAGGCTGGTGGTATGTATATTCCTTCAAACACTAATATTTTCTGAATTATTATTTATAATGATTCTGATTTTTTATCTTACTGGAGGCTTTGTATACTAAATAAATACTCCCATTGGTTTTAAATAGAATATTTATAAAAGCAGTATGTGGAGGTGGAAGTAATTTGTGTAGGACCTGAGCTCCAAGCTTTCAGTAGTATCATAAAGTGAAAGTTACAGTAATGCTCAAGTGGTGATTGCCCACTAGGTTTTGTTTTGAACTACTTAAACAGGCCATAAGTGTTAGTTTGAGCTAGTGTGTTCTTGAAATAATGACTGTTAGCGCATTTAGTTCATAATTATGGCAAAAGCGAAGGGCTTGGCATTCGTATATAAAAGCCTCTATAGACCAGACTTGCTCAACACCGTATGTCGTAGTCTTGTGCTTTCTGCAGTAATACTGAGAAGGAGGGGAAAAAAAAGTCTAAATCACACATTGCAGGGAGATGACTGGTCACTGGCCAAGGCTGATGGCTAATTCAAATGGAACTCCAAACATAGTAGATGTAAATATCCTTCAGCAAAATTAATTAAATCCTTGCCTGTCATTTAAATAGTGATAGATTCTTTCAGGAAAGAGAACTTAAGTAACAAAAGCATCTTGGAAAAGCATCTTTGTACAGGATCAGACACAAGGCACAGCTTATCTGTTGTCCTGTCTGACAAAGATACTTTAAAAACGCAGGATGACTTGTCTGTGATGTGAATGTTAGGTCTTCCTCAAGTCGGAAAGACAGGTTTAAACCTGGAAGACTGATGAGACTTCTTCCTGATATGAGCTGGCAATAATAAATACTTCAACCTCTGGCTGGATTGAGTTCTTAGCCCTAGTTTTCTGTGGTGATACAGTCCCTGCTTTTATTAGGTATGACCTGGAAAAAGTCTCTTGAGCTTGCTTCTCCACCACTTCTGTTGCTTTGAGAAATATAATTTGTAAACTGTAACAAAGGCTTAACATCCCCTATCTCAACCCTTCCTTCACCTTTCTGGAAGGAGACTTTCCTGTTGGTTAAAAATCAAACCCAAACCACCTGATAGTAACTTGAGAAATAAAGGGTAGTATATTTATTACAGGCAACATTTTGTCATGTAACAGAGTAAAATCTTCCATTTCTAATTCAAACTTTATTAAACAATTTTAGGTCTTTATTTTGTGTGTGTTTCTCAGCCAAGCTGGGTGAATTCTGCATCTGAAGAATGAGAAATCTGTACACCAAAGTTTTATCTTTAACCTGTTTCTAGCACATTGGCTGTGAATTTTGCAAACTGGAAGCCACCATCTTAAGCCAGGATGTTCTCTTTAGTTTACTTCTGGTGGTTCTGCATGCAGGTTTTCTCCATTTCACACAGGAGGCTTTGAACAAGGTCTATTTTTTCAGTTAGAAAACGCTGAGTACTACTTATTCCCTCTGAGTTCAAGGGATTTGCCAAAATGTGTTATATTTTAAGTAAAATGGAGGCCAAAGGTTGTATGTGATGATTGGGGCTTTGCTTCCTTCTCATAGGAGATCTCACACCTGAAGTGTGGGAGATGGACTAGAAATATGTGTGTAGATGCAGCGTCATTTCAGTAACATTTTGTGTTTTGTCACAGCTGTCTCAGTGACCAGTTGATATTAGAATGATGATCTGTTAGGATCAAAACAGTGAAATTCAGGGCTCCATAGTGATTTTCTGCATTTGAGGCAAGTGGGCCTAGTACTTATTCTTATCTATCTCTGGAGGCAGTAACAACCTGAATCCTAGTTTTTCAGCCTTAGAATGGTGAAATACTTAATGTGCAAGACAGGACTGTGAGGTATGTTCTTCAGCAGACAGTTTTGAGCTCTTGATATTGCTTGTGCTTCCAAAGCCTGTGGAATATCTGAGAAACTAGACTCCAGTGGCCATCAGTTAATACAAAGGATGCCTTCTAGCCTATTTTTCTTGTCCCTTTTTGCAGTTTTGTGCTTGAGTTGTGGCAAGCTTAATCCAGGCTTGAACGCCTCATAATATTGAGGCTTCCTTCTAATAAAAACTGGCTTGTGAAAGCACTGCATGGAGAAAGCTAAGAGATCTGTAGCTCAAGAAATACATCGTTAGTCTTTAAAAGAAACTCTGAATTGCCAACGTTGGAACTACCTTCTTTGGCTTTGTTTGAGTTCTCACATGTGCAGAGTGTGGTGTTGAGCCTCACCTTATTTTGTCACATCTGAACTCTTCAGGGAGAAGAACTGGTATTTAAACAGGATCTGCTAGAGGTTGTGAAACAATTTCTACAGAATAGAAATTAAGGCTATATACTCTTTCTTTGTCCCTTTTGGTCAGAAACTGTTGTTCTAATGCACTGTTTTAAAACTTTTTGTAGAGAACCTCAGAGAATAAAGGGTTTGCTAGTTAATTGTGCATTAAGAGAGGATCCCCAAGTATAACATGTTGAGTATAACTGAGGTGTCCCCTCTGGTACCTGTTCCCCAAAACATTGATGGATAATTCTATAGCTGCAGGAAACTTTCTAATTAAAACTCTGTTTTTGGGGTTTTTTTTTAGATGTGATGTGGAATTTTAAAAGGCTGCAGAATAACCACGCTGCAGATTAGTACTGAAAAGGATAGAGTCCAAATAATTCTCTTTAAATGCCTGCTATCAAGGACCTTTCTGGATGAAAAGTTATTAATAATAGATTTAGGTTACATGAAATGCTTAGCCTTCACATGAACTTCTTAGCACTGTGGCAAATAATATGTGGTTCTAGGAGCAGAATGTTTTCTTTCCATTTGGAAGCTGGAATTTTGCATTGCAAGAAACTAGACATGAGGTAGCTTTTTTCAGATGGTATAAAGTATTACTTTAGCAGTTTCTAGAAAGCTGGTCTTCCAATTTAGGCTTGCTTCAAGCGTAACTAGGATGGGACAGACAATGCTCTGTTAAAACTTGGTCAGTTTTGTGTGATGTTTTGATTTTGAAATGCTTCTTGGATGCTTTGAAGAGTGCCAGGAGGCAAAAAAAATCATATCTTTCATGTAGAATCTAGTAGCAAAGTCAGCTAGATCTGGAGTTAGTACTGCTGGGGTGATTAGCTGCTTTGGCTTGCTGAAGCAGAGATAATATTTTAAAGGACCTACTTATCCGAGTTGGAATTTTGACTCTAGCTAATCCTTTTCTTCTGCTGGGAGCTGACTAAGTAGGTCTTTATGGGATTGTTGGTAATAAGGGTTCTGTGTAGCTCTCTGAGCAAAGAGTAGGAAATAATGCAAAGGAACAGAAAAGAGGGAACAACCTTCTGTGTTCTCACTGGGTAATTTTAGTCCCATAGACAGAAAAAATGGGATTGCGATCATCAAGAAACACCTACATTTGTGTTATGGGGAAATAATCTAAAATCTTGTGATCTTTTCTTCTTTATCCAAGATGGAACTTCCAGAGACAGAGGAGAAATTGTTAGAAGTGTTTCAAACAAATGTAAATTTTCCCGTCGAGATGAGATGTTGCTGGAACATTTTGTCCTGCAGGATGCAGAGGAGGAGGAGTGGGTTGGAAATGAGTCTGGCTGCCTTACTTTCTCAGAGCCAAGAAGAGATTTTTTGAATTGGCTTTATGTTCTTCATCAGGATTCTTCATCTCTTTGAAAGTAGGTTGTCAAATTGGATGAGCCTCTGACATACTTTGATTGAGAGGAGTGTTGGGTAATCCATGTCTTTAGTAGTCTTCCCAAAAAAGACCCCAGTGATGTCACTGAGAAGATACAGAATTTGTGACATGAGCACTTCTCTGCCAAAATTAAGGATGGAGGTAGAAGAAAAGATTTTTTTACAAGTCATTACTACTTGTGTCTAAACTTTTAAAGAAATAAAACCTCCGTTTAGTAGTACTATAGAGATAGAATAATAATTACTTTTCTCAAGTTTCAGAATGTGTCATAGAACAGAACTTTAAATTGAAGATAATGGTGATACTGATTCCATCACAGCTCATTCTCCAACTGTGAGGAGTGTTAGCTTTGGCTTGCATTTGAAGTTTGATTTTTATATTCCATTTATTTTATTCCTTTTCATTAGTCTACCTTTCAGCAATGAAAATAACTTCTCTTCCCCCCACCTCTCACCGCTACCCCTGAGTTTAAGGAGATCCTTGTAAGATTAAGTCTCTCCCAGGACAGAGACTGACTAACATCTTTTGTTATGCCTGTTTATCTTGGATGGCTCAGCTTTCTCACTCTTCTACCTAATGAGGCTCCATAAAGGATGGTGCGCTAAGGAAAAGATGGCCATAATCTTGTAGGACTTCATCCAACTTGGAACTCCAAGGGCTTCTATGATTACCTCAAGGCTTGGAGAATCTTCGTGTTTGAACTTGCTTGCCTGGCTCAGCTGCTACCTGTAGAGACTTGGTGACAGCAGAGGTGTGTGTCTTTGGGGTATGCTTACAGGTTGTATAGAAAGCAGGGCATGTACTCACAGTGGTAGGCAGAACTTGATCGTGCCAAGATCTATTCTGTGAGGCAGCTGAAATTTAGCAGGATCCACGTTGCCCTAACAAGGATGGTCAAATGGTTCCTATTACTGAAAATCGAATTAGTTTGAAGTGCCAAGCAGTCCAAGAGGGATTCAGCCTAATAAGCATGAGGGGCATGACAAGGAGAGACTGAAAGTTAGCTGCCTTTAACTAGCTCTGGAAAGAGAGCATGGTGGAAAAAGTACATAAACAAATGAGCTTACTATCTCTGTGGGTGCATTAAATACATACCACAGCAGAGGATCTTAAAACAAACATACAAAAAAACCCCCAAAATGTGAAAATACCATGAAGAGTTTTCTGTCGTGTAAGGACCTTCTAGGAGGTACTGAAGGCCTAAGGCTTGAAAATTTATATTGATGAAGCTTTAAAATGACAACAGCATAGTGAAGCTGGAGTGACTCAAATCTCTTGTCTCCTAACAGCCAATATTAATTAGCAAAGATGAGGGAAGCAATTCCTGGTAGAATATAAATAGCTCAACTAAGTGAATCAAGACTCTGATCACTTTGAGTTAAGGTGCTGAGGTTGCAGGGATGATTTCAGGTCATTTTGAGCTGGTAAGTTTGACTAGTCAAAGGAATATGAATTGGAAAGAGAAAATAGGGGCAAAACATGTTCAAACTATGCTTTGGAAGGGGATGTGTAATTCCTACTTACAGGAGAATCTGCCTGGCTCAGTGTGGGAAATGCTAATGTCAACTGGCTTTCTTGTGTGGCTTTTTTCTTTTCTTTTTTTTTTTTCCCTGATGCTGTAGTTAGACAGATACCTCGATAAGCAGTGTCAGCATCCCAGTATGCCCACACAAGCATTTGTGTCCAGTTCACAGCAAACCAGACTGAGGAACTAGTCCAACTAGAAAACAACCTTTCCCAGAAAACAGAAGGAAGTGTTTTGTTTTGATCCAACTATAAAAATTCCTTGATCTAGTTCTCTGTGTAGTAGCAAAAACACTTGTGCTGGCATACCTCTGTGGGTGACAAATAGCCAGAGAAGAAATGTGTTGGCAGTTGTAATGACAGCAGAGATCTATCAAACTATAACCTAGAATGGCTTTCATTGGTAGGAATGTGACGATGGTAACATTTTGTCCACTTAAACATTCATTATGTCATCATTAGCAAGGAGTACTGCCCGATAGGAACAGATTTATAGTGTAAAACAGTTAGTACTGATGTCCACAGCGTATGCCTACCTTGGTGGCTTAGTTTGGACCAGTGTTAGTCTAATGCAGCATGCAAAACACCTAAAGGTAGCTGTAGTGTACCTTCTTGCTTTGTTTCGGAATGGATTATTTCTGGGCAAGACTGGTCAACAGTGAGAGAAAGCACATTGAAGGAGGATGAGGAGGGAATTCATTTCCAAAGCATGCTTCTGATCTGAACTAAACCCCCTACTCTTAGGGTTTGTGCTTGGTATTGGGAAATGGAATTTGCTGATGGGGAGAGGAGTAGAAACTGGGAACTGATATATGAAGGCTTGTCTAGCTAACACCGCTTTTTTACCTCTGTCCCATGTAGCCCTTAAATACATACTTAAAATCTTTCTCAATGGAGCATGTCTCATTTTAAAAAAGTATTGTTGGTAAGTGTGTGAGTTGCTAATGAGAACCTCTTTTTGGAATTTCTACTTTGCTTATGTTTCAGAACTGATTGGGTTGCACTCTGTCAGAAAGGGCCTGAATGGTTGCAACTCAAATATTACTTTCAGTAGCTGGTAGGACATAAGAATGTGGATAACTGAACAGTTCAGCTTGATTCTGAAAATGCCATGCTTCTGTGATTTCATTTGCCTCCCCTTTATCCTTTCATGCAACGGAATGTATTGGTTCATTAACTAAAGACCAATATCCTGCTGTTTATTCTCTCCTTGCTCTAACTTGTATTATGCTGACTTAAAATTTCAGTGAAACATTTGAAGATTAGAAGAACTAAGCAAAATATAACTACATTATAGTTAACTGATTACAGATCAAAACCTTGTTCCTCCCTTGTCTTTTGTAGTTTTATTGGATTTCCTTTTTTCCTTGAGGGAAAAAACCACACAAATTCTTATATGGCCCTTCCAAACAGAAAAGTAATTAAACTTTTCAGCTGGTTCTTGGTAGTAGCCTCTTGGTTATAGAAATATTAATCCTTAAAATGAATCTGAAAATCTTTGTGCCAGTTACTAAGCTCCTCTGCTTCAGTATGTTTTCAATCTGTATATGGACAATTTCTGACCCCCCCTAGTCAACCTTTCTTTGGACTCCTATTCTGGATTTCTAGATCTGGTTTAAACTTCACCAGGTTTAAAAGGGACATTACAGTGTTTGACAGCGTTACTCTAAATACTGCTCTGTTCACACGCTTGCCCTTAAACTTGCATAGCTTTTCGTGAACCGCACTTTGCTTTGGCAGATACTCACATTGAAATGGGTACATGCAACTTTTACCAGTGAGTGTATGAACTTGAGTGGGTTTTGATATTTGACTTGATGTAATTTCAGAACAAGGCGTGGTAAATGTTCCAAATTGTTGGGTGCTTTCCTGAAAGAAAGGACACATTCAGTAAAAACAGACCAGTGCTTTTTATCTGCAGATACCTGAGTAGCATTATTTATGATTGAGGAGCACTTGTAAGCATCCTATTGTATAGCAAATAAAAGTAGATATGGGAATGAGGCTGAAAGATGGGCAGAGATTTATGATTGTGGGACAGCTCTCGGGTAAAGGAGGCTGTTACATAGCAGACTTCTGTGAAGGTGAAATAGTGTATGGTTAGTGTATGAAAATCATATTTGAGGATGTACTCAAAGGCAACAGGTTTAAAAGATAATCTAACATTACCATTAATACTATTAATATCTTAGTTTTAAGTGGGTTTAACTTGGGTCATGGGCTCAAGTGGCTTTTTTTTCTTGCTGGTACTGGTTATTTAAACAGCTGCTAAGTAGCAGTGTGGAAAAGAGGCAGTATTTTATGGAAATGTTCATTTAAAATTACTATTTTCTGCTATTCTTGTTTTATTGTAGACTTTAAAACCTAGCAAGTAGAGGTGAACTGGTCCTAGTAGCATCAGTGTTCCTTCCCCAAGGCTCATGTTGTCTTGTTTAAATTTGGAAATACCCTTGTGTGGGTCTGTTCCACTTTTTCATTCCCTAAGCAGTCACTGAATATACTTGACCACCTTAAATCATAAGCAAGAATGGTTAATGCATGTCACTAATGGATCATCAGCATGAGTTGAGAAAAATGTTTTTGTTAACACAGTAAGGCAAAGTTATGAGGAGTTTGAAGGTACTGTGTAGAAATTACAATTACTACTAATGTAGACTTGGTTTTGAAAACTGGAAGTGAATTTGAGAACTGTGGTGAGCATGAGAGACTTGATGATAGAAGAAGGAAAATGAAGAAGCTGAAGTCCTGTGGTTTTGTTCTGGTTCTTCTTGAACTGGAAGAATGAGACAGAGTTGAAGAAAGAACAGAGGTCCGTTTACTGTGGTAAAAATAACCAGCTAATAAAGACTTTTGGAAGACAATGAGGAATGGTACTGCAGCAGTCACTGATCCTGAGGGAAGGGAGAGAGGGGAAGAAATTATGCAGAGGATGTTTAGGATAGAAAGAGACAGCTGATGAACCTAGCGCTTTTGATTTAGATGAGTGCTCATGGAATAAAGATATCTAGGCTTTTGTCAGTGATGCTTTTACGTGTATGGTAATCTGTCCTGCTTACAAGTTTAAGATCTGGTGTTTGCTGACAGGTAGCAATTACATAACCTTTAAGAAAAGAAAGAACACAGGGAGTATATTAAAAGTAGCTGAGGGTTTGGAAAGTGTATGTAGTATTTGAGCTACCCACTGCTCCACTCTTTTTAAGAAGGGTTTAATGATGAAACAATGTAGTAGAATGTCTTAAAATGGCAAATGGTGTCAAACATACAGAATACTATGGTAGGTATCTGTATGTTTCATGTGGTGTTCTAGTATTACCTGGCTAAAACTTCCATAGTACTTTAAATGGGGGAAAGCCTAAGTCTTCTGCCTTGGGTAAAAGTCCTAGGTAGAATGGGTTGAATAGTAGGAAATGGCCAAATAACATCCTGATTTCTACTATGTATGAGTCGCATCTCCCTCCTGAAGTTGCAATCAATGCAATCTCAATAGGAGTATTCTTTCTTGAATAGAGAAGAGTGACCAATGTTATTGCCCGGCATTTCAGATTAGGGTGGTATACTTGCACGAATGAGTGGTCCAAACATGTGTTGTTACAACACTAATTACGATGTACATGACAATTTTTCTGACTTTCTCCCTTTTCTGCCCCAATTTTACAGCAAATAAGACATGATACACTGACAGCATTTGGAAATAAACGTTGGCAAGAAGATGAAAGCATAAATCTCAAGACTTTAAACCAAACCAGAAATGGCTCATGAGTATTGAAACAAGAGACCGAAGAGCCTCCAACACTTCTGTGAGAGCAGTGGAAAAGGAACAACTACCATGGTAACACTAATAACAGAAAAGCTGCAGAACCAGAGCTTGGATGATCTGACATGTAAAACATACAATATTAATCTGGTAAGGATCTACCAAAATAACATGTAATAAATGAGAAATGCAAAGTAGATTAAATATAACTCAAAACTGCCTAACAAATTGAAGAATGTAGACCAGCCAGAATTATTGCTGCTGGTTGAATCTGTGGGTCAGTGGTGTGGTTCAAGCATGCTATTCAGACACTGAGGAATCTATTCTCTTCACATCTCATTGAGAGATGAGATACTATTTACACCAGAGTCAGTAATGCAGAATAGTCTCCTGTCAACTTTTGGTGCCCACCTGAGAACCTTGAGACCATATTCTTCATGTAATGCACTAGCCTTGTTTCACTGACTTTAAATGCAATGGCACCCTTCTGTAGATCAAACTTCAGGGTACCAATGGGACACCAAAAAAAAAAAATTAATTTGATTAAATGTTGAAGTATTGTTCAACTCCAGTTCTGTTACCTATTTAAGTAATATATAATGCAAGCACTGAACCTGAAGCATGTTCAGTTACTTTAAGATTCTGCCTCTGTTGTAACTTGTACTTAAGTAGCTGAACTGCTTCCTTATTTCACAAGCCCAAACTGGTTGAAGCATATCCTGAATGTGATGGAGTTTGTGCACAAGCACCTGCAATTCTCAAGCATGAAGTGCTTGACCCTTTGTCTGATACTTTGTTTGGTAAGGATGTCTAATAGTAGATGTTAATAAAAAGGTTTTATTTCTAAATGGACATGTTACAGTTTTAGATTTCTTCTAATAACTTACTTGTTTTTATTATCTTCACCTTAAAGATATGCAGATACGAGGTTTTGGAATGACGTTAACTCTCTTAGAATAGAAGTGATTATTCAGCTTGCATTTATTTTGGTTGGCTTGATGAAGCACTTGAGATACGCAGTTTGTAGGAGAATCTGCTGTATTCTTAAACTGGCAAACTCATCACTTGTAACTAAACTCTGGGCCTAGGTGCAAGCCAATGATGACCTGTAACCAGTAGCAGTGTGTGCCTCTAAACTTGTAGTGCAGTGTTGTAATTTCTAGTTTTTGAGGCACCAAAGTTTGCATAAATTTGGAAACTGAGCTGTCGTTTTGCAGGTAGTCACTGCAGGTTTTGGACCAGAGATTTGTAAGAGCAGAGAAGGATGTATTACGGCTTTTATGCTGTGTGGAGTCTATACAGGAGCATGTTGGCATCATTTTTATTCCTGTCCTTAGCTGTACTTACAATAAAACATGAAAAAGAATGAATGGAGTGGAAAATGGCAGATGATATCACATCAGTGGTTTCATCCTCACCTTTCTCCTGCTCCTCTCCTCCTTTAATCTATCAAGTAATTGGTTTTGTAAGTGCTTTAGTTCTTGCAGAAAATTGGTTCTGAGGCCAGGAACAGCTTCTGTTTGTAGACAATGGCAGCTTGAAAAAAAGTGTGGAAATCATGGAGAGGTGTGGAAATGGAGAAGCAAGTGTGAATAAAAGTGTGCAGCTAGGTTGCTCCCTACTAAAAAGGATTCATGGGAGCAAGTGAACCTAAGGTAATAAAAAGTACACTTTTTCCACTAGTAAAGACAACTGCTAAATTTTAATAAGGGAAAAAGACTGCCAGTGGGAGCCTCAAATCGGCTGTAGCACATTTAGACTTTTTGGCAAGAAGTTCAGGTTAATGCTGTAGTTTCTTCTAATTGCAACAACCATTTAGAGCAATTCTGAAATGGTCTTACCTGCACCTTTCATTACTTGTGCTGGCACAAAGTTCTGTGGGACCATGTGGTGAATCCTATTGTGAGCTGATGGAGGATTAAGACTAATCTTTCTTGCCTGGGTTAATGTTAGCCCTTATCAGTTTCGTGATACCTTTCACAGTGCATCTGCACAAGTGCTTGTCTTGCCACAAGTAGATAAAATAGCTGAGGAAAAGCTACTCTGTAATACAGCTCACAAATGAGGGTTATAAAAGATACAAAGAATAGCTGTTTCAAAGCTATTTACCATACAGCTAACCAAGCTGGGCATAAAGACAACATCCATATGGCATAGTATGCTTTTTCATTTGTGTAAGCTGTATGATGACCGTGTACCTTTCTTTACCTGTTGCCTGAGTATGTTGTAAAAATACTGGCTGTAGCTTCTTTTACTGCTCTGTTAAATGACATGCTAGTTTTCCAAGCTGATGTAATTCATTTAGCCAGTGCATGCTCAGTTATGTTGTACATTCTTGTGCTGCACCTGCCTTCAGGAAAAAAAAAACAAACAAATGATTGGGTTTCCTGCTCTAGAAGCAGGAAGGTTATCCCAAGGTTATATCTCAAGCGGGCACTGTGGCTCACAAGGTAGAACAGTATCCCTGGTTGGTTGACTCCACCTCACAAGTGAGATGTTCTGCAAGCATATTGTGGCTTTTATGAGTTGACAGCATCATTAAATCGAGTAGTTGGTCTCTAGTTGCTTGAACATCTATCTCTTGAATCTTTTTCCTGTATGTTCTGGCTAAGCTTGTACTTTTTTGGTATTTGAGTAGAAACTAGTATTGGTTTGAAGTAACAGTTTGTGAGATGCAAGACTTCAAGATGTGGTATTAAGAAGGAAATGTGAGCATCTCTAAACAAGCATTTATGGAATGAAGCTCTACTATAAACCCCTTCTGTGCATGTGAGTTTTCATTATTTTTAATTTTTATACAGCTGAGTTGTGTTGAAGAACTTAAAAGAAGGGCTGACTTCCTTGGGTGGAAAGACACTAGCCAAAAGACTTGAGGGATGAGTCTTAAGATATGACTTGACTTAATCACTTCTTCACATTCTGAGGAAAGGTCAAATGCTTTTCCTCACTACTTTCTTTCTAGTCATATTTGGAGGGTATTTGGTAGAGAGATGGAAGTCTGGCATGGCCTCTTCAAACAGTGAAAGTCACATCTGTGTGGTGGTGAAATTACTACTTGAATAATAAATGCTGGCTTTCCTGTTGTTTGGGAAGAATGCTGATAAATTGGAGGAACTCAAATATACTTGGAAACTGGAGAAAATACCTTGAAATTAAATAAATTTATTTTAAAATTATGAAGATCAAGAAGTCATTCTGAAAATGAGGAGGATAGCACAGGCTGTGAAGTTCGTAATGTAGTAGACTGGAGTGTAAGTAGAATAGCTAGAATTATTTTTGTTCGTTGGCTTTTCGCTAGCAAAAAAACCACTTTAAATTAGTGATGTAAATTATAATTCATTGTCAGTCTCACTTACATGCCTCTTCCATTTACTCAGTTCAAGGCTAGGTGTCTTTTTAAGTGAATATTTTAACAGAAGAACAGCTGCTAGGACTCAGCAAACCAATCGCAACTTGCAGCACTGTCCTAAATGTCATACCACGCAATTCCTTTTAAGCATAGTCTCTCCAAATGCACAAAAGTTCTACTTTTGAACAGGCATTTCAAAATAGGTCCACTTTCTTGTATGAAGCAAACAATTCTAACCTTAGGTGAACTTCATAGTTTCATTATTTTGTGTGTCTCCAACTATCTTAATGTGTGTGGTTTTTTTTCCTGTGGGAAGTTCTCAAGAGGTATCAGATTTTTGTGGGTTTTTTAAGATCTATTAAAAAAGCAGTAGTTGGAAGATGGATGTGCATGACCTCTTCAGTTTCATCTTCAGGAAAATGACCTTGTTGAATAATTTGGTCTTATTCTGAGGAAACTTTCCTTCACACAGAGTGTAGCAGACTTCCGTGTCAAAGTGCTTACAAATGCAATTTCTTCTTGAGCATGTGTTAAAAAAACCCCACAACAACAACAAAAAAACCACACACCAGAAAAAAACAACTCTTGATTCGGGAAGCTTGAGGCAGATCATAGTGCAAAGGGAATGAATGAGGGAGGGTAGAGCATAGCCAACCCAGGAGGGCTGGTAAACTGGTTCAGAGCCGTTACAGTATCTAGTGGGACTTCTGCCATGTGCTATAGAGATAAAAAGAGCCTCCCTCCTATAAACAAATTTACAGCCTGATAGAGTCTACTCAAGTTTGGACTTCCAGATATCATTAAAATACACTACCAGATAGTGTTTCCAAGTATTTTTAGTTCCAGTTCTAGAAAGCCAAGTATATATCATAGAGGAGATTCTTTGCTTATTCTCTCCTTAGTCACCCCTTGTTTCAGTGCCTTGAGCTTTTACTGGAAGTAGTGCAGCTTTCTGTCCCTTTCTGCATATGATGTCATGTGTGATGCTCTTAGTGAGGGTTTTTGATCTGAATCTCCAAAGAATTAGCACTTCTTTTGTAACTTAACAGGATTCGGTATAAATGTTCACTAAAGAGAACAAGTTCTAGTGGTAGGATGTCTGCTTTGTCATAGAACTGAGCACTGACTTCACTAGAAGCTGATCAGAAATAGCTCGAAGGATGGGGTTGCTATCTGTGTTAGAGAACATTGCAGTCGTTCTCTATAGTACAGATAGTCTGTGTGTATGTGATCCCACTTTTTCCATGCCCCCCTTGAAAAATGCTTTCAGTGCTTTGCAGCTGTCAAAGATGTAGTAGTTTAGTCTCTACCTGATAGACTTTTTAAGGTGGTTGAAGTGTGGGTAATCAAATAACTCAGGCATTTGTGAAGAGAACATTGTTAAGGGTGCATTTGGCTGAAAGCTATTGGTAAAATCTTAGTATCATAGTAATTGTCACATGGGATTGTCCTTGAGGTTTTGTTTGTTCTCAACATCGAAGATCTTAGCCTGTGTGAATAATCTTTTAAGCATTCCTAATTATTATGTTATGATAAGTTGTTCTTACTGCCATTTGCCATGTGGTTCCAAGATACATTAGCTTTAACAGTTTTTTGACACAGAATTCTGTTCTAAAAATGTATCTTCCTTGGCTACTATCTGGTAGTTATAGAATCATTATGGCTGGAAGAGACCTCAAAGATCATCAAGTCCAACCATAAAATAGGACGCTAGTTGAATAGGTTGGTATGACCTTTCATTTGGGGAAAACTGGAGAGGGAGGAATTTACTGAAAAACCTTATCTTTAAGTCTCTTTGGTTTGTTTCCCGTTCAGGGACAGCTGAAATGTAACTATTACTGTTATCTTAATGTGCTCTTTTGTTGTATAGGATACCCTAATAGATGTTTAAACGATTGATACTAGCTTTTTTAATGTGTATACTATATAGCTGGTAACTGCAGTTATGAAAAGCAAACTAGTAAAAGTGGCTGCTGCTCCTGCTGTCAAGTTGCAGACTTCAGATGGTTTGAATAAGGCTAATAATCTGCAAATCCTATGGACATTCAAACTTGGAGTTCTGCTGTTAACTTGAAGGCTACTTTAAGTAAGAAATGCATCTACAGATGCAAGTGTAAAGTAAAATCAAATGGCTTGTCTCATAGGTTTTTTTATCAATGTCTGCATAAGTTTAAAAATCTGATTACTATCCTATCCTTTCATCTGTTCCATTACTTCCTACCTCTAAAACAATAACACTAAGGGAATATTACCATAGCTTAGTGTGTGTATCTTTTGTGTGGGGCTCAAGGATATAAAGTTGTCACTAGCACTCTGTGTGCTGCTATACAGTAAGAAAGAAAAGCTTTGTAGCCCAAGGATGTTTGTTTAAAAATTGACTTTGTAGCTGGAAAGGAAGTGTGTGTATGATGCTATCTTCTTTGGCTATGTGCAAGAAACAGTGTTCACATAAAGTGTGTTGCTCTCTTTTGAAGCAATCTTCCTCTCCATCCTGGGGTGGAGGTAGGGGAATAAATAATGACCCTTGGGCTCTGATGGAGCCTTGAACCATTTATTTATAACTCCTTTATAGGAGGCTGGATAGCAGGCTCTGTTCTTTGTCTGAGAAATCTCGACCCTTTAGGAATGCTTTTGTAGTCATATTTTCTAGGTAAAATAAGTTAAAATAGAAGATGGTCCTGCACACAAACATGTCTTACTGTGTAGATGCTACTGATCAAGTTTAATCATAAATTCTGAAGCCCTTTACACAAAAACCTTGCTTTAAGCATGGCTCTTACATTCTTTCTGAGCAGTGAACCATTACCAAAAAACTGATTTCAAAAACTGTCAGTCTGAAAAAGTTGATTTTTGGATAGGAAAACTTTTTTTATTGGCTTTCGTACTTTTAAGAAATAAGAACACATTTTGCTACACTGATTCTAAGAAAATGTAAAATATTGGTAAAGCCTTCTTGGGACAGTGTTCATGGTGGCGATCCTTAGGAGCTTGTATACTTAATTTAGATAAAGCTATTCCTGTCTCTTAGTTTAAGATGAACTGTTTTGCTTTTTAGCTTTGACATTGGAAACCCAGTTGTCAGGTTGTAATGTCCTCTCCACTGAAACGAAAATTGGATCAAAGCCTTTTCATTAGGCATGAATTATCGATCTGAATTTTGCAGTTTACTCATATGGGCTAATGTTGCAACTCTTGAAACAGTTCGATACTTAGCAATATGTCAGAAAATATTACAAATAGCTAGATACCAGAGGTTTTATTTAAAGATCACCTATTCAGGAATTTCTTCAAGATACTCAGCAAAACCCTGTCCTTTTAAAGACATTGTTAAATGCACATATAGGGAAACTGAAAACAGCAAGCAGTTTCCTTGAGGTGTATGCTAACTCTTTCACACAGTTAAAACTTCTTTTTTCTGATTGATTTCAGTACTCATCTGAGAAGCTGAACAAAAGTGGCAGCTTGTTCCCTTTCGACATCAACGGTAAGTTCTTCAGAAACCTTAGCTGTGTTTTACTGAGGTAATTGGTATAGCAAGCAGTCTTTCTTTTGTAAATAAGGTGAGGGGGATGGAGCATGCTGTTGTAGAGCCTGCTGGTTTAAGCTGGTCTTTGAACAATACTGGGAATAGCTGGTTATTAGTTTTGTACTTGTGATCTGCTTTGCATAGTAAAAGCCCTTGTAACACGTTTTTTTTCTTTTTTGGTTCAATATCTGCTATGGTGTACAGAAGCACAGCAATGCTGTTTTTCGTGCTGAACATCTCTAGGTTTCTCAGCTAGCAGAAAGCTCTCACATATGTATATACCTTCTTATATGCTTTGCCACATACAATATCCAGCATGATGCAAACCATAAGTTGAAGTCCAGTGCCTTCATACAAGCACTATTTTCTTTTCGTCCCTTGGTCCTATTAGAATAAGAGTAAGTTGCATCTAGCAAAAATAAAAATGCCACTTACTGGTCATGTAAACTTTGTACTGCCTTATTAAGGGATGGACTTGAAATTTTGCATGTTCTGTTGTGTCTTGGAGGATTTTTATTTGCTCAGTGGGATTCCCTGTAAAATGTGAATCTTGCTTTGTGTGAGGTTTCAAAGGGCAATGGTATTTTATCTTAAATATCATTACCATGTAAACAATTAAAACACATGTGCAACTCTTGACCTTTTTTTTACAGTAAACTTTAAACTAACTTCCCAACCTGGCAGAAAGCTTCCTAAGGATTTTTAAAAATCAGGCCAGTCCAAGCTAGCAAATTGTCCTACAGTAGATGCTAGGAGTTTCAAACATTATCTGGATCCCATTGTGTTGGCTATTTTACTTGCATTGAATTATGGATGGTCCCTGCCTTGAAGAGCTTACATGCTTAAGGCAAAGCACAGTATGTGGTTGTACCCATCTGAAAGAATGGAGGAGGAAGGACAGAGGAATTCTAATAAAACATGTTGTTTGAATAGGCCAGCTGTCTGCACAGTTAAATGATTTTGAGACAATAGGGTGTTCTTTAAATACGATCCAAATAAACAGGATAATCCATGACATACTTTGGGCATGGAACATGTACAATTATTTCAGTTTGCAACTTTTAAAGCTACTCAGCAAATCTTTTATCTGTTGATTACTTTAAAACTTAGTTTAGGGAGCCAACTGTAAGAATATACAAGTATTTAATGTTTAGGCTATATCTAGGTTCTTAAAATAGACATAGGGCAAAAACCTGGTATTTTAAATATTCTTTCTTTAAAGCTGGGATAAGTGAAACTTACTTGGCTAATTGGTTTAAATTAGCAAATTTTCTAACCAAGCATGAAGTACTGTTAACTGGCCGACAGTTTTGCTGCTTTTCAATTTGCAAATCCAAAGTCTGCTGTAGTTCTTCTTACACTTCATTGTATAATGTGGAGGAACAGCTGTAAAATGTGCAGAATGTTCTCAAAGAAACGCTTTACAAAAGAGTGAGAAGCTTCGCTGGCAGACTGCTTTTAACCCAGCATTGCCACTTCAGATGAGAAGTTGTGCACTGCGGGTTATGTCTGTATTCACAGTAAAACTTGCAGGAGGCTCTTAAGGGATACTCACTTTATTTTATGCATTGAATTAAGATTTTTTTTTTTCCTTCACTGTTTCCTTTTTTGGCTCATATTCACAATCTGCAGTCTGATTTAACTTTATACTGTTTCTAATTTAAAGTAAAGCTTTTCACACCACAGAATGTGAATGCCTATCTCTTTGAAACTTTTCTTTAGTAAGGTATCCATAATAGAAAAGCATAACAGCCAAATGAAGGATAGCAGTCTATGAAGAGATTATCATGCTCTTTTATTTAAAAAAAATAATTCCCTGATGGGTTCTCACATTACTTATTAATCCATTTCGGTTGTACCGTAGGTTGTTCATTGTTACAGGTTTCAGTTGTGGTATATGCTATGCACTAGGAAGCAGGTAAGGAAGCTGTCCCTGTTGCTCGCTAAGATTCACAGTGTGATAGTCCTTCGGTATACAGGAAGAAACATTAACAAGTTACATATATACTGGAATGCCTGGATTGGCTCCTGAAAGACTTTGGTCTTCATATTTTTGGAATTTTCTACCTTTTTAAAATGAATATGTAACTATAGTGTGCAATTTTGATTAAGAGCTGGGTATTTGTGGCTCATCCTTTCTAAGTTGAGTTTGATTCACAGTTTTACATTAAGCTTTTTCCTT
Organism: Cariama cristata; assembly: GCF_000690535.1. Classification (NCBI taxonomy): domain Eukaryota; kingdom Metazoa; phylum Chordata; class Aves; order Cariamiformes; family Cariamidae; genus Cariama; species Cariama cristata. The sequence goes on along the minus strand of NW_009594144.1, from coordinate 24,310 downwards.
TGCATCTTTCACCTGTATCCCTTTTTTGTTTTCAGAAGAGAGTCCTTGGAAAGCTTTAAATGGGGGTTACCCAATCCAGACTGACACAACAAGGAGTTCAGCTTACTCTTTCC
>NW_009594144.1:0-24147 GCF_000690535.1 Cariama cristata | reverse complement strand
AGGAATCTTCCAGTACTTCTATGGTGTCTGGATGGATAAGTGAGTTAAACCTTAATGAAAACTCGGGTCAACCCTTGGCACCACCAACAAAACGCCATTGTAGGTCCCTTTCTGAGCCAGATGAGCTGGCTCGCTGTCGGTCACCGTGGAAGCCTGGCAATTCAAAGGTTTGGACTCCTGTGTCAAAGAGACGGTGTAATAGTGGCGGTAGCGCTACCTTGCAACGCTGCAACAGTCACGGAAGTGCAACCTTGCAGAGAAGCACAAGTATCAGTCTGCCACAAAACATATTGTCGCTGAATAATGTCTTCACTATCACCAGCTTCAACACATCACCAGTACCAAGACCTTCCTCTGCCAGCAGCGGGTTTGTGGACAGTAGCGAGGGCAGCACAAGCTCGAGTACCCGCTGGAATTCTGGAGGCCCTTGTGACTTTAACCCAAGGCGCCGCCTCTCCCTCTCCCAAGAGCACATCACTGAGACGGGAAACCTCTTGCCTTCAGCCAACAGCACTCCCACCTCCACACCCGAGCTCAGCCGGCGTCAGGGCTTGTTGAGATGCCGCTCTCAGCCTTGCGTTCTGAATGAAAAGAAAAGCCGGCTAAAGCGCAGACGGGAGGAGGATGTACGATGGAACAGGCCATCATTAGACTTTTTTAAAATGACACGGGTGAGATTTTACTTTCCTCAATGTGTGAAGGGAACTCTTGCAGAAAAGCTATTTCTAGACAAACTGAAGAATTTGTAGCTGTTACATATTTGCTTGTGTTCCTGTACTGATATGTCACCTTCAGTAGTATAGCAGGCTTCTTACACTTGCCAATGCTGTACTCTATAACAAATTACTCAGTTTTTACTCCCAAAGCCCAGCTCTTGAAGTCCCATCAACGTGATGTAGAGTACAAAGAGCTACGAAAAGATGCTTGAAGCAAAGGCCAAAGAAAAATGGCTTGATATTAAAATCCAAGGAAGTTATGGGGAAGTTGGCATGGACAGGATAGCAAAAAAAGTTATGCTACTGTGTTCCCAGAGAACAGCATGCAATGTGTTCTAAGTCATCTTGGTGCAAATCTGTTTGATAAGCTTCCTCTTACAGTTTGAGTGATTCTATAAAGCTAAAGAGCAAGCAAACCCCTGTGTAAATGAATTAACTCAAGAAACTGCTAATAAGCAGTCAGAAATAGTGTTCTAATACTGTACCTGCAGATACTTCAGCTCAATGGAGGGGTGTTTTACTCCAGTTATTCAGAATTCTACTTAGCTCCTCGTGAGAGTAAAGGTGCTGATTTAAAAACTAATAAACTTCAGTTCATGCCTGTACTTTATGTGTAACACAAATGCAGGTACACAGCTTATTTTTCAAAGCTTCAGTGTCCACAGAGGCAACTGCTACAGTTTAAAACTGAAGATGCTCATTTAGTTTCTGTAGATGTAAAATTGAGTCTTACATTATGTTCAGAGAATACCTGATGCTTGTGAGAATAAAACCCTCCTGCCTTCAATAAGTACTAGACTCGGAGGTCTGTGTGAGTAGGTCTGTTAAGAGTAGTGGGGAGGAGGCAGTTTGCAGAAGTAGCAATAAAAATGTAAGGAGAGGAAATAGTTCTGCACTGCTGTCCCTGCATTTGATGTAGTGTGCAAAAGAAAAGCTTCATAGAATGGCATGTTGACTAAAATGTCCAGTCTGTGGTACCCTGGTATTTACATGGAAATGCGTGGGGAAAAATACTAGTAAGATATTGGAACTGAACTGTCTCCTGTGGGTTATTTGCCAAGTTAGCTAGTTTATGTCTACTTTGCTTAACTAAAAGTCTATATGATGCCATTTGTCCTTCTCTTATACCTTTGTGGGGCAACTTACTTATAGCTTAAAGGATTTTCTTCTTTAAAAATAGGGCTTTTTTGATGAAGCTGTGGGATAGGTAATTGGTTGGCAAGCCATACAGAATGATCTGTTTGCTTATTGACAAGATTGGTAACCAGTTCTGTTCTAGATATGACTAGACACTGTTCTGCATTTTGGTTAAGATACAAGTTTACTAGTTAGCTAATCAGATCTTACCTGTTTCTGTGTTAATCACTGAGATTAGTTTGCTAATCTACTCCAGAAATATTAGTGGATTTGCCTTTCAGCTGCCCGTGTGGTCTAATGCAGGTTTCTTTATTTAAACTGACTGTAAAATTGAAAATGTGTTCCTTTTTTGGCTAGGCTTGCTGTTTGCATTCTTCAAGCTCTAGAGGTGAGATGCAGTATTTCAAACTGGCAGAATAGTTTCAGTTGCTTAGATGCAATACTTCCAAATGATCCATGTAGGGGTGTATATGGAGAATACCTGGTAGAGCCAATGTCTGTAGAAAATGTTTTGGCTATTTATATTTGCTGCTGAATTGAAGAGTACATGAGACTAATATTCAGCCAGTCTTGATCACCTTTTCCTGTAAGACCTATTTTGAAATCGGGTTTTCATGATAAGCTGAGTAGTCTCTGCAACAAAGTTTATTCTACAGTGTCAAGGCCTGATGTTGTTTTTTCTGGCTGTTTCAGTAGAATCTTCCTATAAAGATACTGCTGTGTATTTAATCAAAGGCACAAAGTATAATTTGGAAACACATCAGTTTCCAAACATACTAAACTTAATGAAAATGTCTGTTTAAAAACTAGGCAAATACTGAAAACATTTGAAGTAAAAATTGAATTAAGTTTTCAAGAAATGCTGTGTTGTTGTCTAGAATGACAGCTTGCTTACCTGTTACATTGTTAGAAGTCTTATTTCTTTATAGCCTACCTTCTCCCCATGCCCCAAATCCTGGCAGATGTATATGCTTTGAAACTTATGTTGTGATCTTAAACATTTGTGTCTAAACAGAATTACTGCTGTGCAAAATATTCTAGGCTAATACTATAGAAGACTTGTTTCGAAGCATCGTAGAAGGAGATACCTGCATATAGCTCAGTGAAGATCAGGACTACGATAAGGGGAAGTTCAACAAGTCCTCTCTTTCATGTGTCTTGATGGCTCCTTATTGTTTCCAAAAATACTTTTTCTGTGATTTGAAATTCACTTCTAAGTCAGTTTATGAAAGACATATGTTCAGAACATAGTGCTTTTAAGGATTTCTGTTCTAAGCTTTACTGCAAATATTTTGATGCCCTCAAATCTTCCTAAAAAGCTAAACTTATCAAATAGTTGCTCAAAACAAGGTCACTAATTATATAATTAGTGTTGCTTGTGGAGAACTTAAGTCATAGTTGACCCATGTTATGATAGATCTGAAGATGCTGGGAGAGTTCTTGCTTTATATTGCAGTGGTATATTGGAGCCATAGCTGTGTGAAGAGGGGAGTTTTGGGTCTGCAGCCATTTCTGCCAATGCTCTGGAGTCCTGAGAGCTCAGCATTGAAACACCTGCTAAAACTGCCCAAGGTTTCTCAGCTAGGAATTCTCTCAGATCAATATTTATCAGAACTAAATGATTTATTTACTTTAACCTGAAGCAAGTGCTGTTACATCTGAATGAAGATTTTCAGTAGCTGTGGTTGGGTGAAGGGGATGAAAAGTGGTTTTGGTTTGTTTTTGTTTTTTTTTTTTTGCATTAGTGAACTGTTTTTTGCTAGCTGACTTCTAGAAAATGTACTTGGTGGTTGCTGCTTCAGTCCCCACTAATTTGCTAAGTATAAGTGCTAGAAAATCAAAAGTCTAATTCTGAAAGCACAGTTCCCATTGTCATTGCTTTTTAAACTTAGAGTTCATAGGTGAGTAAATTCAGATTATTAATCTATCTTTCTAATCTGTCCTTAGTTTCTGTACTTGTTCACGGCTTGTTCCTTTCGCTGTTTCCTCTTTATTATTCTAATTTGTACCTTTGTTTAAGAGAAGGAAAGAAATCGGGCAGCTCTTAGTACGATAAACTGTTTCTTTCTGTATCCTCTGACTTTTATTCTTCACACTTCACTGTACTCCCGCTCTGTTTTAGATTTTATGCCCTCTTGGAAAAGAATACGCAGTATCTTCAATTCCCATGGAAAACATGATATTAATATTCAGTAGAGTAATACACATATGTAGAAATAGATTGAAGTGATCGGGCAGAGTGCTGTACACCACTGTTTAGCTTTTACATAGTGCTAAATTCTGGAAAGATCTTTTTCTGGACTTGAAGCTGAAAATACAAACTTGTGAAACTTCAGACCTTGTAGAACATGAAGACAGCTGTAAAAACAAATGGAAAACACTGTAGGAAAATATAAGAAAATATGATAGCTGTTTTCAGCCCCTAAGGACTCAAAATTACTTTCTCTGTTCAGTTATGTATGCAAGAATAGCTGTACGAAAGCAGAGCACAGTATCTATGCCTCCTTAGTATTTGTTCACAAATGCCCAAATGAGAAGCTGGCCCCAGTGAGGAGTGTTGGTCGTCTTCACGGCAGCAGGCATCTGACCACCCTGGTATTTCGAGATGGCTCTGCATGGCACAGAGCCTCTTTGGGCTTGCGCTCCTCTGCAGCTAATAAGCTCTGTCTGCTACCACAGAGTACGTAAAGGTGGTATTTAGGTTGGTAACTGCAGTAGGAGGATGGAAATGTTTCTTTACTGAAGAGGAAACTACTGAGCTTTTTCAAATGTTTTTTGCTTCATGAATTACGTCAGTCGATTCTGAGGTGCGTCAAGTAAAGAACAGCCAAGAGGTTGCACATGTTTTTTCAGTGTGTAAGCAAGTTTTATTGTGACAGTGAGATTTAATTCTGTTTCGGATCAAACAACACACTGTAGTTTGAAGTCCTTCTGGAGTTACCATTTTTGTGCTACTTCTGGCCCAATCCTGTGGTGTGGAGTTGCAATAAAAATTTTTTAAAACTTAGTATGATGCTTAAAAAGACCAAAACACCTGAACTTCTTTAACATGTTCTCTGAAATGGTCTTTGGTTTGTTTGAATAGTTAATACAAAATAACTGGCTTTATCCAAGTAAGGAGTAGTTTCAACTGTTCAGTGCTATGGCACCTCACACGTTAACATTAGACTAGATAAGACAGCACAAAGAAAAGTTTTAAGGGTCTCTAACCAGTGAAGGAACTCAAAAGACTGAAGTTGTGATTTCCTAGCATAGGGTGCTTCTGCCTTAGAAATGTTTTAAAGTCATCTGGATTTTATACTAGTGGATTTTCTTGGTACTGAGAAAGAATCCTAAGTGCCACGCCAGGTCAGGCCAAACTCCGTGGAGGCTGGCACCCTGCCTGACGAACAGCTGCTCTGAGGCCTGCAGGAACAATGAATGTGCGATGTGATACTTCCTCCAGCGGGATGGCCTGGCTTCTGCCACCGTGTATCTTGGGGGCTTCGAAGTGTGCATCAGTGGTTCAAACTGACAACTACTGATAAATCTCTTTTCTGTTTCTATTCTATGTTCTGTTTCTGTTGATAATCTGTTTTTTAACCGTTTATCTTGGACCTCCACAATATTCCACAGCACTTTGATTTTTTGTAAACTCTGTTTATCGTCACCTTCTCCAAACACCTGGATGCTTGATTTTATTTGCTTTCTTGGAGTTTAAGGTCTCAAATCAGCAAAACAGTTGAATAACTTTAATCCTGAAAGTAAATTGAGCTTAAATTGCCTCTGCTTTATGACTATTGACTTTATGCTTCACGTCCCAGTAATGTAGTGGCTTTGTGGATCCATATAGCAAGGAGGGCTTCTCACAGAAGGTAGCATCTGAGTCATAAAGACTTGTCAACTCTGGTGAAAACAGCAAGACCCGTATCACTTGCTTATGAGGATAAGTAGAGTCACTAGCTGATAGTGATTTCCATAGCAGTTTGAAAATGTACACAAAGTAGGGTTGAATGGTGGGGATGGATATATTTCCCTGAAGGGTGTGAGGAGGGGGCAGTATTTTATGAAGGGCAGAACACATCAGGAGTGCTGCAACTGAACTTAGATCGGATGACTACTTTTGCTGCAGAGGCTTTCTTAGTACCTCCTGATGTCTCTTGTGGAATCTCTATATCCGCTTGCTTGATTTTTACTTTTTCTGGGCCAGTTGGCAGAAGCCAATGTGAATAGATACAAGGGTAAGATGTGATACGAATTATTTTATTTAAGTATCTAAACCAGGGTGACAAAACATGTGGCTGCAGTCTGAGAACTATTAGGCATTAATTCTGTTTTGTTGCTCTTTGAGGTCACTATAGTGGTCAATATGCACACAGGTAAATGAATTAGCAGTACTGTGGTCTCACTAAGTTTAAGCAAAATAAGCTCTGAAGCATTCTCCTTGATTCCTTGAATTCTTGTTTTCTGGAAAATTTCCAGGTATGCCCTCTTAGGAATAGTTAAGGTAGGTTTGTTCACTCTTATTTATGCTACAACGAAGTGGATTAATGTTACCAAGCTGCACAAGCAGTGTCACTGCTGTAAGTAGAACTCAAGTATGGACATAGAAAAGACAGTATTGTACATGAGTAGTGTAGTAAAGTAGCTGCTCACTTGTATTAGGCTTTCTCCCAGGCTGCTGTTTTAGCATGTGCAAGATAAAGAAGTGATGTCGAGAGTCCCTTACAATGCTAGCAAGGTAACCTGTGAGTCAAGCCTGGACTGGCTAAAGTAGGTTAAGTACTGGCTCATGAAGTTCATTCAGATTGTGTTCTCTAAATAGTAAGTGTGTTGCTTTAAATAGTTTGAGATGCTTATGTAAAGCTTGTCTTTTATAGCCTCCCGTCAAAATGGGAACAAACAGGTTATTTGGGGTAGATGTATTTTCTGCTTGTGGACACAGCTAAGTCAGCAAAGGCTGTTCTCTGCCTAGCTTGTGTAGTGTGATTTGGGGAAGATATTTAATACAATTGCAAGTCTTAATCACTTAAGCCCTTGTGGTACTCCTTGGAAAAAGATGTAGTACAACATCTCTTGGTCAGAATGTAGGTCTGATTTTTTTTTTTTCCTACCTGTGGATGACACTTTGCAATTCAGTGATGCATTGATGTGTACCGCTGCTTCTCAGATAAAGTAGATTATAGATGTCCTTGCGCTCTGTGGGGGTATCTTCTGCTTCGGGGCGCCCTTGATGCCCTTGGCATTTGGAATATGGTTTGTGGAAAACAGAATACATATGAGCTATATGTAGTGAAGGATTGGACTGGGGTTGATTGGGATCAATAAAATGGTAGCAAATGTAAATATGCAACATTAGTTAATTTACTAATAGTATCCCTTTGTATAAGATTAAGGACAAAAAACCAACTATGAATGAAGCAACTGAGTCAGGGACAGAATTTTGATTCTTGTTTGAAAATGTAATATCTATTCCTAGGGGAGCCTTTAACTTCACATTTGAAAAGTAGAGCTAATCCTGGCCTACCTTAGCTTTGAAAAACAATTCTGGGGCCTTTTTTTTATTCTTCCCATGGCAGTAATTTCTGTAAGTGATCATAAACCAACAAAGCAAAAGATAACATGATTTGTATTTCAGAAGGCTTGAAGTAATTTAAGCTCGGTGGTCAATGGTCTTGTTCAGAGGAAGGGAGCTCGGTATCAAAATTGTCCAGTTAAGTAAATCAGTGGTTTAAATCCACTTTGTGTAATCCTAGGCATAAACTTAATTTATAGCTGAGAAGAAATAGTCAGCAATGGACCTGAAGGAAGTTGTTTCTACTGTTTGCCTATACAATGTACCGCTACATGCAAGAAGCCAAAGACTTCAGCATTTCCAAGGAATGTTTTTTCTTTAAGGGCAACCTTATGACTTGGAGGACAAATGTCTAAATGCAAATGGATACAATAAGATACTTGTAGGTTTTCTAAGCTTCAGCAGAGTGAAAATAAACTACTGCTGTGGCTGCAAGATTTCGAATAATGAAATGCAAGTCAGCTTCGATCTGCTAGTGGTTGGTCAAGCTATTATGTTTATTCACTGCAAATTCGTTTAGAAGATAGAGAATTGCCAAGATCGGGAAGAACTTCTCTTTAGAGAGGAACAGGTATGTGGAAGGTTGGAACAGTTTCTTGAGATGCCTACTCTCCTGTGGCATTTATGAAAGGGAGGGACTCTTTGAGCAAACTTCAGTGATGGTCAGGGATGATCCTAGCACCGCTATCATCTGTGAAAAAGCGCTAATATTCTTGAACTCTTTGCACCTGTCTCTGGATAACAGGTGTCTAGTAAACTTCCAAGTATTTTGACTTGGATTGTGGGTTAAATTGGCTTCTTTGAGCAAAATGCATCTACTATGTAGTGTGCTTATACCTCCCATATCCTCAAATTAAATGAAAAATAATGTACGGCAGTTTGAGTTGAAGTTTGTGTGAGTGACTATTTACATTTGGCTTACTATCAATCTATAAAAACCAATTGTGGAAATCATGAGTGAGGAAAGATGTTTTAAATTGTCCTGTCTTAATTCTCTGTTGATGCATGGTTACTTCCCACAGTATATATTTTTCTAGTATTTGGTCCACTGTAGCCTTTTAAATGACTCCAGGGATACGGTTTCCTTAGCAGATAAAGAGCCTTTTGTGGGAAGCAAAAGCAGTTTCACTTAAGTGAGTCCGAATGAGTTTTATAGCTTAAGATAGTGGCATGTATTTTTGGATCTCTCTCCTACTGTCATGATAATATTTTATGAAAATAAAATTTTAAGCTTCCTGGTCCTCTGGTTAATGAAAACATATGAGCTCTCTCCGTCTCTATTTGAAAGCCACTTCTGCAGGAGTGAGGGGAGGGATAGCAGATATTAGGTATGATGCCTAGAGACTAGGAGTCTGTATCCAGTTATTCCTTACTGTTTTGTGAAAATATTAGGAAGGATTGTGCTTTTTGCCTGGAATATTTTTTTCATGAGAGTTAAAGGAGTTACACATGAACAGTAGCTTTTGCTGTAAGTAATAATAGTCAGGGACTTAGGAGCTGCTTGCAGAGCTTTATGAGGACTTGAGTAGGACCAGCTAAAGTGTTCAGCTAGGTCTCTATTTCCAGCCAAACATTTAGACTATTCCTTTCACTAATAGTTATGTGTCTTAATTTAAAGCTTTTACTTCAGTAAAATAGGTTAATCAAAATGAATTATCTTGTAGAAAGCGATAAACCTTTTCAGTCATCTTAAGTTTTATTTACCCTTCATTGTAAAGTGTTATACAATGCTGCTTCCTATGTTGAAGTTCTTGTGTTAAAAAAACCCAAAACAACTGCTGTTTTGAAAACTTAAGAAAAAAAAAATTCCTTAACCTGTGTCGCAGCAGAACAAAAAGGCTGTATTCCTGTGATCTGCAGTGGAGATGTGCATAGCTAATAAGTGGACTTACATGCCAAACATATTAAAAAGAAAAAAACCAAAACAAAACAACACAACTTTATTCTATGCTGTTATAAATCTATAGGGTGGACATTATATGGGAAAGTGTCTAGTTCAAGTAGTATCTTCCTTCTCAAACAAGACTCCCTGAGGGAAATGAGTGGTAACTTGGCACTGAAAAGCCAATGCGGATTTCTGACTTGAGGAAAGCCAGCCATTCCCTCTGCTAGCTCTGTACTTCCACTTGGAGTGTGATATGTTGGGCCTGTTGAACTAAGATTTTGTTCCTGTATTTGAATTCGTGTAGCTTAAATACACCTGTACTTGTTAGCATTATTCTAAACTTCTTAATTGTGTTTAGCATGTAGTGCTTGTCTCTTGCTGTCTGTTGTTTGAGCAGGAACTTGCTTAAATAGCAATGGTATGTTCAGGGAGGTATTAAACTACTTTTATAGACTGCATTTGTGGCATAAGTAGTTCACTTAAGTTTAAAGACAGCTTTTATAACCTTGTTAGAAATCTGTATTTTCCACTGGGCTTTATGTTACTATCTGACAATCAGTTATGAGTTTGGATTTTGTCATTTCAGGCATAGTTTCATCCTTCTAAACCTAAATAGATGAACTGCACAACTGTTGTGTGAAAGTAGTGTAGGAAGCCTCTAAATTTTTCTATTTCAGGAGTGACTTTGTTAACATCAGTTAAAAGGCTTATCTATAATTACATAGTTCTTATTAACACTGTGGTGTTTGAAAACTGATGTTGGTTTTCTATAAGCAAGGTTACCCACATCTCTGCCCAGATGGTTTTTAATGTGAAGTGCTTGAAAATAGAGTGGGTTTTTTGTTGTTTTTTAATCTGGGTATTATGCTTAATAACTAACGAAGCAATGTAACAACACTAAGTTTTAACTTCTTTTATTAAGTTTAGATGCCGTACCAGGTGAAATCAGAATTACTCTTGTACAAAGAGCTGAGTCTTTCACCAAAACATGTGTAGCAGCATTGCCTAAAGACAACCTCTGTGCTATAGCTAACTTTAAAGGGTGGGCTGGGGAACAAGCGTTGGGAGCTTTTACTGTTGATGGGGAGGTGCATAGACTTAGGCATGGTTTTTAGTTTTTTAGTGTCCTGTGATGATGTGGAAGTGAGAAGAGTCTAGGTTCCTAAAATGAAGTAAGATATTAGATGATACCATTCTTTCAAGGAGAGGTAAACATTGTGTAAACCTTTCCAAAATGTGGCTATAAGAAAGGCAAGTCAGATTAGAACTTAATTTGACAATGAACAGTGGCAGAACAACGCTAGCTTAAAAGCACAGTTATTACAGAACCAAGATACAGGAGGCTGTTTAGCGGCAGACTGGGTTGATGAGTTTGGATACCTTTCGATGATGCATGTTGAGTCCAACAAATTAAACTGGGAAGGATGCCTGGGTTTTGAGGCTTTCAGTATTTCTTTAAAAAAAAGTGATTTTTTTCATGAAGTAGAAGCATCTCTGATTGAAATTGCAAACATTAATTGCTATTTTTTGAACTTTATAGCTCAGATAGTTATACAGCTATATGTACAGTTATATAGTTGAATACAGCTGGGAAAAAGGGCATCCTTAATCAAATACAAAATGAGATGTAGAAACTAATTCTTGTCAACTTTCTCCAAATTCTTTTTTAATCTGCATTATAACTGAGATTGAGACTCTCCCCTGCCCTGTTCAACAAAGTGCCTATTGGGAACTTGAATTAACTTTTGCCAAAAAGTTCTGTAGAAAAAAAAAACAACGTTAAACTGTCTTTCATTGTTCTGAATTACAGGTCCTTCTTCATCACTTTAGTTTTCTTCTGTTTGTTTTGTTACGTAGATGAAGATGTGCTAGCTGTAAAACACTTAATTCTTTCCACATCCATTCTTGCATAACTTTAAGTTTGGGCTCTCCAAATACTTGGATTCTTATGTTGGTATTTTAATGATCTTAAGCAAATGCCAGTGTGCAAGGCATTGGTGATAATGCATTGTCTTCTCTGGAGCTGTGCTTTCCTGTGATCATCCTGTAGCATATTAGTGTTGTGCAGTCATTTAGTCTGCTTTGAAATTATGGAGGTTTTGGTTATAGAAACCACTTTAGTATTTGTTTTTCCCCTTCCTCACTCCCCTCCCCTTGCCACCCCTGTGGTTTGAGTTTTGTATGAGGAGGACTCAGAGGAAGGGAAGTTGAATTCCTTTTCCTTGTTTTCATCTTTCAAATACAATGGTGATTACAATGTCTGTATGAAACAGGCATTATATTTTAGTAATCATGTTTTGTCTCAAAGCAAGTGAGTCATCTTCTGACTGCCAAGCTTCAGAATGAGAGTCCTTAAGAACTTTCCATATGAGGAAGCAATAACAGATTTGTGGGATGGCTAATGAGTAATAGATAATTAGTAGCCCACTCCTGCTAAGCTTTTATATCTGACAGGTATTTTGCCTTTTAGTAGAATGGTTTAGAGAAACATTTTCTACAGTTTATAACTTGATCTAAAGTATGAAGCCTTTAAATGCCAACTTGTTATATCATGGTACAAAGGCAATGTGAATTGTTCTCACAGGGTTACCTGTTAGGCATTTTTTTTGTTCTCTTAGTTTTTGTGAGTTTATTCTAGGACAGCAGAGATTAAAGTTTAATCTATTAAAAACTAATCATTGTTATAGTTTGGGAGACAAGTGATATATTTTGCCTGTATTGGTGTGCATGTAACACTAGCTTCATATTTGGTTTAGATGAGCAGGAGAAGTATCCTTGACATATTAAAGATTATTTTAAACTTGAAGTAGACTTAAGGTCACCTAATTATTTTTGTGTTAATTAACTCTACATAGCTTTAGCTTCATTCAAAAGTATTACAAATAATTACTTTAGCAAGCTAGAAGTTTCCAGTTGGCAGTATTGGGCTTCTTTTGAGTAGCCTGGAGTGCTTAATCATCAGAGCCCACGCTTTCTATTAAATGGGAGAGTCTTGCCTCTAGCACTTAATGGCTCTACTGAACACGAGTGGTCTTCTGAATCTGTGCTCTTCTAGTGCATCTGATGTTGTTCATGTATAGCTCTGCAGTTGGTATAAAACTAGTAAAAATTCCTTGAGGGTCTTGTGTCAAAACATCTTCATCAGTAACACCAAAGCTGTTAATTTTGGTAAATTTTCCAAGCAAGAGCCATTTTGAGAAGGAAGGCCTTTCAAAATAGATGTCCAAGTGTCTTAGAGCAGGAAGGCTTTTCCTAGGAGCTCTGGGGCACATCTGAAGCTTGTTGTGTAATCTTAGTCTTATGGGAGCAAGTGTTGATATCAATGACAGATCCTTCAGGCAGGACCAGCAGGTGCTGTCCCAATACCTTCAGCCTCTACTAGGCTTGAATTTGAATTTGCTCTTAATTTTTCTAATCCTGTTTTAATAGACAGGCCTAGCTAACTCAGACTTGTTTTACTGTGGTGTCCGTACAAATACCTGAGGATGAATCTGCAATTTGCCAAGTTGTTGGAGATAATGCAAGTCTTCAAATTTTATGCTTTTCCCTCTTCCTGCCATGAGCAAGATGAATTACCTAGATATCGTAAAAAAAAAGGGAGTGGGCATTGCTGTCCATCTAGGGCTCCATTTCAGACGCATCAGAGCTTAGATAATCTAGATCTTCTGTAATTCCATCCTTCATTATGATAAAAAAGTTCCTTTACTTATAGCTCTAATTGCTAATTAATGAAGTCCTTAATTTGTCAAAAATAACTTTTTAGGTTGAGCAGTATTAGAGGGGAGTACTCTTTGTAATCTTGAACATTAAATGATCTTGCTGTCAAGAACAGATTTAAGTTTTCTGTACAGAAACATAACTGATAACTACATTCCAAACCAGAGCTGTACAGGTCATGAAGTTTGTTAAGAAGTGGCCTTGTGGTTCTTTCTAACCACAGCAGAACATTTTCTTGACCTAGTTATTTTTCAAAGACAGATTATTGGTTTTTTTACCTTGAACGTTGTTGCCTGAAGGGGTTAACCTGATGGAGAGCCTCTAGTCTCTGCCTCTTAGTTGAATTTGGATGCTATTCTGCCTAGCTGTGTTCTTAAAAAAAAAAAGTGAAAAAATGTAGGTACTTGAACTTGAAAAGCTCCTTCAGTAATAGGCCTTGAGAAAGCAAACCTTTCTGTAGGCATGTAAGGCTCTTTCTTCTAGGATGAATCTTACATGGTACAAAGTATGAAACTATTCTACTGAGAATCAACATTTTTTTTGTCAAATGGTAGTTAAGCATCCTTGCAAAATACATGTCTGTGTTTATTGGAAACTGGCAAGCCAGAATGATGTCTCCTGACTAATTCCACATGGTCTAAAAACTTTTTTCCTCCGAAGCGTTGCCAGCTTCGTTCCCCTTTACTGGATTTGTGTGTGCCTGCATGTGCTTATGTTTTATAAGAAAGTTATGGACTATTATTTGCTGCTGTAAGCCCTCTTTCTTTTGGAGGGTGGACAACAGAACTGAATGTTGGAAGTGGGAGTAATTCTTTTTATATTACTGTGTGAGACCAGGGCATGTGCTGAATTAAGTAGTTTACACAGCTTGCCACTCTTCAGGTTCTGCTTCTTCTATGTTGCTGTTCTGCAAGTCCCTTTTGGCTTTGCTCTGAGTTATCTTTGCTGCTCTGCCTTGCTTTGCTGCTTTCTGTTTAGGGATTTTTCAAGTTCTTTGGTCTGCTGTCAAAATCCTGTTTAGATTCCCTTGTAGAGGATAACTGTCCAGAAAACCAGCTGTGCCTCCTGGTGTTGAGCATTGCTAAATTCTGCTCCATTTTTATTACAGCAGGAAGAAATATCCTATACCTTCTACCAGAAAGACCTGGTAGAATTGAGTTCTCTTTGATTTTCTGTGCGGTGGTGTGGCCAATGGATGGGTGGTAGGATCTGCAGTTGCTATATAAATACACTGAGCTGATCTTGGGCTACTGTAGCAGCTACCTTATGCAAATTGCTAAAATATTCCCTAACGAGTTAGGCTGGGACATTGTGACCCTGACACTTGCTGGATGGCTCAAGTGTAGCCATAGCATGTTTGAGGGCCAGGCCTGGGAGTATCAAGCATCTGTGAAGCCATGTGGACTCCCTCAGCATCCCCACCCAGAATTCCCTCCCAGATACTGCTGTTGTAACTAAAGGATCATCCTTCCGGTATCCAAATCGGCTGAAATGGGATCATCATTTATTGAAACAGCACTCATTATGGCTTGTACTTGTATTTTTTTAGTGAACCTATTTCCACAATGACTGTGCTTCTGAATCTTTAACGTTACCGTATTAAATTCTAATCCACTTAGTATCGTTCTGGCTTTTTCTGTCTGGTGCATATTCTGAAAAACATGAAGACCTCTGGGGAGCTGTGATACAAGTCTCACAAGTGGGATGGATGGCACAGTCAGCAGCATGGTGGCAAAACGGTAAAAACTTCTCAAAAGTTCTGTTCCCAAACAGAATTTGGGGATATCTTTTTAGTTTACCACTGTCAGCAGTTTGACAATCCGGAAGATAGTGCATTAAAGCTATGGGTTAAAAGCATAGTTTTGTACTTCAGGAGGAGGTGCTGGCATATGAGGAGGGAAGGAAGGAGTGTCCTCTGCAGCCTTTTTAGTTTATGCTCTAGGTCTATGAATAGCTCTCAATGCTTGTCTCTTCCAATTTTTATTTCCCCAAGCAGTGCTGCTTGTAAAACTGATGTTCTTGAGATGGCCTTTGGTTTCAAATGGCTTTTTAAGCATAAATGGTCTTTCTTCTTCAGGTGTGAGTCTACTGATACATGCTGGATCTTCTACCTTGGGAGTTCCTCATGCACCTGTGAAATATTTCAGTTCAGACTCTGTTTCCTGAGTAGTGACAAAAGTAGTTGCCAGTTATACAAAGCAAAAATCAATATACTGCCACATTCACTGTGACTAATAGTGGCAATGCGAGGTGTTTCTCTGTCCCAGTCAGAGTACCACAGTAACTTGTGGGAGTAGCAGCAACTGTGGCCTAAATAGGAAAGAAATTCAAACTAGTGCTACAACATATTGTCTGCAGAGCATAACAAGTGACAGGTTTGGGACACTTTGAATTTCTCCTCTGTTTATTTAAAAAAAAAGACTTGCTTTGATATCCTATGGGAAATATTGCAAACAGTACTGCTTGGCTGCTTTAGCTGCTGTCATACTCAGTTTTTTTTTTCTTCTGTCATGGTAACGTCCTTCCCTTATTATGAAACAGAATTGATATTGTGCCTTCCATGGGAGATCATTTGATCTATATCCATTCAGAGTGGGGGGTCAAGTCCAGTTTTCTGATGATAATAGTTTGTAATGCATATTAGCAGTTTTACTATTAAGTTACAGCAGAAATAGCTCAAACCTTGACGTTCATGCTTGGAAACTGTAAAACCGAAGGTTACAGAGAAGGAAATGAAGAGGAATGGCAGGATGTTGAAATGCATTTTTAGCGAACAGTCATATTTGTAATAACTTCTGATCTGTAAGAACAAACCTCAGTGGAACTGTTAGCGAACTATGAATGATGTTGTTAACTCCCTCTGCATTAAAGCTCATTCCCCTTCTACATATTAATTCTGTATCAGTCATATTTAAATTCTTTAATGTGATTCATACCTACTTTGATTTTTCTCCATCTGACACAGCTTTGTGTACATAGAGTAAGGCATAGGATGATGCTCCTTTCTGTAGCAAGTAAGGTAAAAGACTTGAGTATCACTAATTCGTTTAAAAGTTATTTTTAAAAAGAAAAATTATATTGTATTATCTGGGGTTTTTACTTCTCTAATTTAAATTTTAGGTGTTAGAAACCTGAAAACAAATAAGCAAGATATTCTGGACTGTTTCTCACAGTTGAGTATGCATGAATGACTATTAGTGATGCCTTTTTTCCCCCTTGTATTTTCTGATTTTAATGTGTGGTGTTTCCTTTAGGAAGATCGTTGATCAACTAAATGCAGTAGTTCCTAGTTATTTCATTTCAGTTATTAGTTTTCTCCTCTTACTGTACTCCATACAGTTAAAGAGAACTTGGGACAGGTTCCTTTCTATAAAATGGTTCCATTTTTTCTAGAAAGAAATCTTACCTAGAAGTGCTAGTCTGTCACAAAGGCTGTTTAAATATTGGTTCCATGTTACTTTACTGTATTTAAGATACAGGTCTCAGAATATTTTATTTTGTACTAGGCTGCTTTCACCCTTCACTGACCAACTTGTGTTCAAAATATTTCTTTGTGATCTATTTAAATACATTCTGAGATTTATGATAAGCTTGTTCTTGTGTAACACTCCCCACCCTACTGGTTTCTCTTCCGCAACCTTCTTGGTTAGGCTTAAATACTGTAGAAACATCAAAATCTCCAAAAAGTAGTAGCTGTCAGATGTGTAGCAGAGCTTAAGTTGTTGAAGAGATTATACAGGTTCCTAGGCTTCAACTGAACTGCAACAGGCAATTGAATAAAGCAGAAGTTGACGTGGTTTTGGTTTTTTTTTAAGAATAGCATGTGAACACCAACTAACATGGGTTTTAAGTGAAACTGGATTTTATTGTTCATTTCAACCTGGTTGGCTTATATTAGAAAACTGGTGTGAAGAGTAAGGTTGAGAGCGATCCCTTAAACTTACTCATGGCTGATTGTATCACTTGTCCTTTCCTGTGTGTGTTCTCTGGAGCTGGTTCTTTAGCTCTTCCTTTCCCAATTGATCTGTCTACAGTATGCACATTTAGGGAACAGTTATTGCTGGTTGTCCTTTTCCCCACACTAAGTAAACCAGGCTCTTCTGAAGTAGCCTGTGAACCTTTCCTACCTCTGACTTCTTTCTTGAAGCACTGCATATGGGTTTTTTTTCTGCTTTGGGTCTGCTTTTGCTTTATTCTGTCTTTTATGGCTGTATGGTGGCTGCAGTCACTTGTTTTTCTTGTCCTGCTCTGACCCTTCCAACTGAATTCCTCTTGATGCAGTTTGATAGTGTGACCTTGTGTTTTTCTATAAATGTGCCCATGGTATCATTTCAATCAACTTCTTAAATATTCCATTAATGGCTGATGTCATTTAACTTTTAACTAGTAAGGTGCGTTAGTATAATGTACTCTTTTGGGTATTTTTTTCCCCTTTTAACCAGTCTTCAGATGCATTGTCTGTAGATGGCCACCTCCATCTTTGTGCAGTTGTTTTGTATGTTGGTTAGGTCGCACTTCTGTATGAGGTTCTTGAGATTGCTGTGCTATGTCTGGCAAAACTAATGTATGATGTTTTAGGTGGTCATTGAGGTAGATAGTGTAAGAGTTGAGAGCAGGTTTGTGTGCCATGCTTGAGGTAAACACACCAGTGCTCTTAAGTATGTAAAACTAGAAGAGCTGTAGTTCTTATAAAACTATCTGGTCCTGATGTCCACTGGATGGATGTTGAGAATATTTAAGAAACAATTATTCTCCCCTGGACTCATTTTTCTACGTATTTTTGTAGAGTAAGCAACTGAGGTTCAATGCTTAGTTTATTCTTTGTAGGCAGCTCAAGTTTGTTGCTATTAGGGTTTTTAATACAGGCTATATCTTGACTTTTTATGCCAAGCACTATGTCATAGCATGGTTTTGAAGAACTAACCCTTTTTCTTTTGGGATAAGGCGTGACTTCCAAGACTAGTTGTGTCATGCTGTTGTTATGGGCCCTCCTTGGACTGAAGTCTGGTCATTTAGTTGCCTTGCCTATCTTGCTTATGGAAAAGTGTTTTAATCTGCTTTGATTATGCCAGCAAGAGTAAGTAGAATATGTTGCAGTTAATTGATGTGCTGAGCAGGGTGTGTGATCTCTTCAGCTCTAAGGGGCTGAAGATGTGCCAAGGCTGAGGCTTTTCTCTGAAACTGTATTCTGTTTTAGGTCTGTTTCTTTGGGGAGCAGAAATGGGCATGTGCAAGAAAGCCAAACTAGCGCAAGTAATTCAGATACAGTTTAGAGGCTTTTTAAAACTTGTTCAAGTCTCCACCCAAGAAACTTCCTGTGAGATCAGTACATACAGAAAGAAGATAAGGAGGTCCTAGATTTTAGCTGGATTAGTGCAGAAAACTCATCTTTTGTGGGGTTTTTGATGTTCAGAAAGACTTTTTGAATTCATTGTGGTATTTAAGCATATTAGAGAAAATGACTTGCTTCAGACTTTTATCTATAAGACCACTTTAGTATAAATGACTGCTGTGGATTTTTGGTGAAAGAATAAAATTGGCTTACAAAAATGCAGCTGCAGTCCTGATATGAAATGAGTTTTTGTTGCTAAAATTACAAGGGTGAAGACCTGTGTCTGTGTGGAGGGGGAATTTCCATTTTAAAATGAGAATGGTTTAAGTTTGCAAAAAGAAACGGGAATCTTTTCAGTATTTTAGGAGAATTATCTGGGAGTAGACAGTATCAAGAAGACCTCTAAGGTTTGGGGTTGGTTTTGGTGTGGTGGAAGGGAGAGCGAGCGGCACGAAGGGCACCCGATGCTACTGTGCAGTCCATTGGTGAGGATTTTGAGTGTTTCTGAAATCCATGTGGGGATTTCCTAGGAATCAAGTGGTCAGATGAATGAGGTTTTTACTGTGCATTTTGAAGCCAATGATTAAATAATTTTTGTTAAATTAAAGAAATTCTTTATGGCAGAAGTCAGTATGGTGATTTCCAGGCAAGTCTATGTAAAAGAAAATGAAGAGGAGTAAATGAGACCAAAGTTCTTTCAAATCTTGATAGTTTCTTCCTGTCTAGATGTTTGGAGTTGTCCATCTTTTTGTACAATCAGAGACTAAAAAATGAGTTACTTTAACATGCTTTTCTTTAGGTCTTAAGAGTCTTTGGTTTTCTTAGTTCTTTTAATAATTCTCTAATCTGATTCCTTTTTATGTATGCATAGCAGAAGGAGCTGGCTTCAAATTTGCTCTTCAGAGATCAAGATTAGAAGTATCAGTTTGGGGTGAAAAATACTGTTTGTATTTGGGTAATACAGGATGAAGTTGTTGTTTTGGTACCAGGTGTTGCAGCTTTTTTCTAGGTGCCTAGCTGTTCTCATGGTTACAGTTTCTCTGCACTGTTCCCAGTATTGGAGATGACACCTTAGATTTTGAGGTTGCTTTGCCACATGAACACATCTGCTATGTTGTGTATCTGACTTCCAGGAAAATACTTTGATCAGGCATCACCTGTCTGGTTTAAACATGCAATTGAACAGTTCAAGTAAATATTTGCGTTAACTAGCAAATAAGATGGTAACTTGGAGATTAGGTCTGTTGTAATAATGAAGTGATGGAGAACAAAATGCAGCTCCTGAAGAGGAGTTCTTAACTCTGAAGTGCGGTAGAAGTAACCTGAGATGAAATATAATTTCTGGTACAAGTCATCAGCAGGATAAGTAGTAGATACGTCTTTCTGTACTAAGCTTAATTTTGCTAGGTCAAAAGATGTATCTTGCTGACACAGTGTATTTTGATAAACCTATAATGACTAAACTGGTACTTTGACTTTTAACA
This sequence comes from Cariama cristata, assembly GCF_000690535.1. Taxonomy (NCBI): domain Eukaryota; kingdom Metazoa; phylum Chordata; class Aves; order Cariamiformes; family Cariamidae; genus Cariama; species Cariama cristata. Next base: position 4,322 of record NW_009594144.1, on the reverse strand, counting down.
GTAAAACTGCAAAAATGTGAAGAGCTTGTCTTAACCCAAGCTTTTTGGAGTCTCAGCTGCAGCACCCTGTATGAAACATAAGCCTAGGTAGCTTTCCATTAGTGTAGGGCTTTTTTTAAGTTGCAATACTGGTATAACACAATTCATCCACTTAATGACCTTTTTTAAGAATCTTGGACTTGCAGTAATTAAAAAAATTAATGTAGCTAATCAGTGCTATTTGAAATGGCTGTTCCATCAGTCTGGATGTTTGCTTGATAGTACTTCCAGTTTAACTGCCTTCACATAGCTTTGAGAAAATAGCAAAGACCTCTTCAGTTCTTAAGATGGAATTGTTCCTGCTTGCTCCAGCTGTGTATTTAAGCAGCCAATACTGGCTTCTGTGTGCTGATAACTTTATTATTAATGTGGCAAGCTTGTAAACTTCAACCAAATGTCTAGGTACTAAAGTGCTCAAATTTATATATAAAAAAACCTGATAAACTGATCTAAACTAAAACATAATTTCGCTGAATATTTTGTTAAGTGTAACTGAAACATTTTAAAGCTAATCTTCTTGCCAGTTTATTTTTTTAATCCAAAAGCTTTCTTCTGGGCATTATAAAGAACGATGGTAGGGGGAAGTAAAAATGTAGAATACTTCAGAAACTGGAAAAGGAGAGAGGATCAATTTATTTCACTTTTTTGCAGCTTCTTGAACAAATCTTTCTTCCTCTGACCTAGGGCCATTTCTTCTAGCTGCATGAAAGCCAGCAAACTCATCTGAACTGAACATGTGTCTAATTGAATTGTGCTTGATTAATGCAAGGTATACAGGACAATTTGACAAATTATGTCTTTAGATTGTCAAACATCTTTCTCCTGTAGTAGGGAACACCCTCTGGCTTTAAATTTGAAAACAGGACTAACATTCTTTCACACGAATTACTTTGGAGTATCATCAAGGGAAACTTGGTCTTTAAAAATCTTTTTTCCCTTAATCATACCTTCAGTTTGACAACTCATTATTTTAAGTGGACAAGTTGTAGCAAGGCCCTGGGTATATACAAATGAGTTGAGGCTTGCTTGTGTAGCACAGGTTACCAAGTGAGGAAGGGTGTGAGTTTTGAAGGACAATGACTATTGTAGAATAGCTATTGTAGAATAAATCTTTTTACTGCCTTTTTCCAGTTTTTCCTGTGTAGGTGCAACCCTTGGTAATCTCCATTTTCTTCTAAAAATGGAGAAGGAGCATGTCTTAGTGTCTCAGGGAGGGTGCAAAAAAGGGGCTTCTTGCTCACATCAGTAGAATGTTTGAATGTGAAGTATCTCTAGCACAAAGGTGGGTCTGTTTGTTTTCATGATGCAATGGGATAAAGTGAGTTATATTTTGGAGGCCTGTTGAAAATTGTTAACTGCTTTTAGTGTTTGCAGTACCCCAATGTTCCAGGTATCATTTACATAGTTTGCCTTGATCAGAAATATCAAAGTGTTGAAATTTTACATGCAGAATTTTTTTTGTATAACTGCTTTTTTTGTGTAACTGCCTATATCAGTAAAAAGGATTAACTTTTGTTTTATTTCATTTCCAAAAGGAGATGGTGCTTCTTGCACAGGATTCAGTGCAGTAGGAAAAGAACAGGCCGTACATGTCAGTGTAAAGGGAAGGAGGAATGGTAGATCTCATACTTTGGTAGATACTCAGGTCTGCATCAGTACTGGGGCCTGGCTTGGTGTGTCTCCTCTTCTGGATGCTCTAGCACTTCAGTGAAGTCACTGACATCTGCTGTGGGTAGTGGGTGAGTCTCTTCTCCTTCCACCTTGTCCTTAGCTGGGAAGGATGTATGTAGCAGAAGCCTCCAATATTTGTTTCTAGCTTCTGACCTGCTAAAGAAACAGCCTTGCCTCTGCCTAGTCTGAATAGTAAAACTAGAAGGCATGTAGCCTATACGGTCCCTTTCCTCATGCAAGAGGCAGACTAGTTTGTCACAGCTCAAAAATTCCGTATATGATTACTTGGGCCACCAAATAAATGTTTTATGAACACAGAATTTAATAGAGCCTGTAAGAACATGAGTTGAGCGATTTAAGCCCTGCAGAGTTACTGTCCTTCTGGGAAAGTTTTGTGGATTCCAGGTATTCTTCAGGCTAGGTTGTTGATACTGTATGAAACTGCTTTTGTTTTTCTTTGTCTAGTTATATTTTAACTCTCTCAGCTTTCAGTTCTGTTTTATGTTGATCGGTATGCACTTTGGCTGTCTTCTAGACCAATGCACATTAACAGCAAGAAGCAGGAGAACTTTGCGATCTTTGCAGTATTCGAACAAGGATACTGTGGCACAAATTGTTTAGCAGTAGTAAAATTTTTCTGAACTTCAGCTAATGCTGGGAAACGATTTCTGCTAGTGTGTTAAAACTTGTCCTTTTAAAAAGATGTACATTACAAGGCCATTTAGGTTAAAATGGTAGGTTGAAAATAATGAAGCGATATGAAGTAGTGTTATGATGTACAAGTAGTATGAAAGACCTTATTTAAGATCTTAAAACACATACGCCAGGTGTCTTGTGGCTTAACTGTCGTGTCCTATTTTATAGAGTTTCAAGGTTACTTGTCGCTGCTATGGTGTGTGCTTAGAGTGGCAGAAATCAGATGTACTTGAAATGTAGTCAACATAGAGCCTCACTAGAAATTCTTCATTAGTGCACGATAAAATTGATCCAGAGGTTGAGACTCCTGATGTGCTCTAAATCTCTAAAATGTAAACTTAGTGTGTGGTTTTTTCCCTTCTCTCCTTTCAGCTTTTAATTAGAGTTTACTTTTGCATAATAGCTTGCCTAAGCAGGTTTTTTTGAGAATGTTATTCACTGTACTTGTTTTAAGGACACTTACCTGAGTCAAAATATGGACTTCAAGATTTCAAAGTGATTGTATACTGCTGTAAGTACTCGGTTCATAGTGGTCATTGTGTTAAGCATTTAAAAATATTATTTGGATAGGCCAGCCCTTGTAACTTGTGTGTGTGTTACTATAGAACCAGAAATCATTTGAAGTTGAATTGCCAAGACTTGCTAAAATTGCATGTCCCAGAGCAAAAACCTTTTTTTAATTTTGTAAAAATCATGTAGTTGGCACAGGAAGGTGTGCTTTCAGGCGTGCAAGTGTGCAGTTGGGTTGGTAAATGGCTCTTAAGCTTGTTAAATTTAAGTACTTTGTACTTACATACCAAGTCAGGTGAGTAGGAATGGATTAATGGGTTTTAATACAACATGGAAATACTTAACTTTGCAATGGAGTGTGTTTAACTTCTAAACTCACCTCAAATTTGTGTCTAAAGAATATGTACGCTCTGTGTTGAAAAATACTATCTTTTGCTATTCATATTCTAAAATAACTGAATTTCTTCTGCTGTCCCCTCTCCTAGGGGGAGGATACTCCTCCTGGAGAGTTCAAATAACCATGTGAAGAAGTAAGAATTTTATTCTCTCTGTTACTGAGCCCAAGCTTCTTTAACTGCAGAAAGCATAGACCCTAGGTAGATAAGTAGTGATTAATGACCTTAAGTGGCTTGCGTATACTAGAAGGAACATAATTGATCCCCGTCTTTTGAGCAGCTATTAAATTCTTCATTGAAATGCAAACTATTTGGTTGCTACCTTACTCCTGAAAAAAAACCCAAACCTGTTCCAAATTCAGGTTAGCTTACCTCTTCACTGATTTTTGACCTCAGCAGGAGGTGTCCTCTCCCTGGAATAGTAGACAGCAGAAAGAATTAAGTTGCTTTAAGGTTAATGAACCCCTCAAGCCGACAGGATGCCTGGATGTCAAGTGTCATGGTTTTGTATCTTGTAGTGATATGGTCCGATTCAAAAACAATTTGGTTAAATTTCAGGGTACATTTAGATCTAGTAAGAATGTCATACTTGTTCATGACAACAATTCTTATGTAAACATGTACATGCAATACCTGAAGTATACATCCACTTCTTAAATCATAACGGCTAAAGACTTTGAATTCCACTTTCAGCTTGAGTAAAGAATAATACAAAGTTGTTGAAATGGCCTCCAAAAATTTGTAGTGGACATAAGCCACATGTTCTTGTGAAAATGCAGCAATCGTAGAAAATGATGAACTATTGGAAACATCAGGAGGTTTGTGTATGTGTCATGTTCCTAGCAGAAGCATTTTATCAAGGGTGATACCACTCTTAAGTGAGGAGTTAGCACTGAACAAGTTAAAGTGACCTTGTAGCCTAGTATTGATGTGTTTATTCTAACTAGCTTCAGGAGACAGTGATTTCTTTGTAGCTGTCTAAAGAGCATATATTATTTCTTTTTAATATAT
>NW_009594143.1:29258-29486 GCF_000690535.1 Cariama cristata | reverse complement strand
TGGTGATTTCCAGGGATGCTTACACTGACCCTGGCTGAGCAGTCCACTCCGAGTCATCTTGATATTAAGCACGTGCTTAAAGCCTGAGTAGGATTTAAGCTGGTGCTTAAGAGTTTCACTGAACAGAGTTGCTACGCTGAACTGAACTCCCATCCTCTGCTCCTGCCATGGGATCTGGCCGGGTTTGAAAGCAGGACCAGCTTCCAGGCTTGGGGCCAACGAGGGGGA
>NW_009594143.1:18730-29178 GCF_000690535.1 Cariama cristata | reverse complement strand
TGTTATTTCCATGATATCTTCTTTTTGACTTAATTCCCTTTACAAGAAAAGCAAAAAAAAAAAAAAAAAAATCACAGAAGATTATTAAAAAATGTATATTATTTGCCCGTGAAACGGGAACAGTTCATAGCTCATCAAGTCTGGCAAGGAAATATGTTCTCATTCAGGATTTTATTTGATTTCTTTTAATTTTTTTTATTTTATTAAAAAGTGTATTACGTACCCGATAAACTGGAACAGTTCTGAAAGAAGAAAGAACTGGTCCACTGGTTAAATATTTATATCTTTTTTTTTGTTGTTGTTAAAATAAAAAAAAAAAAGAGGTTTGTACAGATTCCATAGACCAGAAAACCCTCTGAAATAGTAAAGAGCCTGCTGTCTGCTAGGGCAAACCTGTATCGAACATTTGTATTTTAAAAAGTATGTTAACGTGACAGAGAGGAATGGCTCCATCAGGTCTCTCTGTATTTGGTATCATCGTATCTATTGGCAGTAGAGGCCATTGCTCTGCTACGGATAGTCATAGTTAAAAGTTTGCTCTGGAAAAAGTTACTGTGCATGCATAACAAGCTGACTGCAAACATTAACCACGCAGCATCACAACTTTTTTCTTCCAAAACACCAAAAAAGGGCCCATCTGCACAATAAGAACTACGTTTGCAATGTTCCGCTTAAATAAATAAATAAAATTAAAATAAGACACAGAGTCACTTGTGAGTTACAGAGCCGCAGGCGTGCAAACGAGCAGAGCACAAACTACTCCTGCATCCCTAGAGCTCAACAAAGCCAAACCAGCCAGGACCGAGTGGGGATGGGATGGAGGGAGCTTGTCCGCAACTAAAAAATGACGGAGGAAAAATGGTTGCAAGGCTGAGTTGACTTTGACTTTTAAACCAAGGGAGGGTGTTTACAGAGGGCTTCCAAACCCCAGAAAAGAGGGGCTCTCAGGCACAGGCATGACTTTGCCGGGGCGATGCAGGGGGCACCGCGGAGCGGCCGTTGCGCACGGGGAGCGGTCGCGGGATGGAAGGATTAAAGCAAGCAGGAGGCCGGCTCGTCCAGCGAGAGACACCATTCCTGGCACTGGGTCTACATTCGGTACATTCCTATGCTCTTGCAGTTAAATCTTTGAAGAAGAACCTTTTTTTGTCCCTTTTTAGAAAAGTGCTTTGATGGGTTCTGCAGGAGGGAAGGCTGCTCAAGATTCATTTTCTTTTTTGAGTGACAATTTCTCTCGCTGCGAACAAACCTCCCCCTACTCAAGGAAGTGCTAGTTTCATTTACAAGTTCAGGGTAAACATGTTTTTCAAATGTAAAGCAGTCTCAACTCTTTAAAGCACAACCATAGGCAATCAGAGGGATGCGAGAAAAAAAAAAACAAGCACTTTGCGAGAATTAAATAAAGCATGTAATAAATACGAATCATAAACTTCTGTACACAGGAGCAAGGGTTTGGTTTTTTTTTTTTTAATCATTTAATCAATATAAAAAAGTTTTTCTGTTTTGTTTTTGTTTTCAGTGCATCTTCTTCCTCTTAAAATGCTTAACCCTTTCCTTTCTGCATCTCTCAGGCCCATAATTACGCACACCTAAATGGCAAAAAAGACAAGGTCTAACAAACCCCTTTCCAAAAAACTCTAAAAAAATATTCACAGCCTCAAACAGTTTTGTACATTTCAAGCAACAAAAGGTATAGAAAAAGGCACAAGTAACTGCATACATGTGGAGATAATACCAGACTGGGACAAAGAAAACCAGGAATCTTCCATGGGTTTGGTCATTCACTAGAGTGCTTCTTATAGCAATGATTATACTAAAGGAAATAGTGTTGAAAATGTCTGTTGATTTTACATAGGAAGCCTAAAGGCGGAACAGATGGTGGAGGCTTAAGTACTTCCCGTGTTTTCATCCACCTTTTTTTGAGTTTGACCTAAATCTGCATGCTCTAGCTGTGGACTGCTCTTCCTGGAGGTTCCCCCTTGGCAACTGGGCTCTCCGGAGAGGTTTCTCCTCCGGATGGAGAACGGCTGGGCGTGCGAATGGCTCGATGAGGGCTCTGAGAGGCAGCCAGTGCTGCTGCTTCGGTCCAACGGCTGGGAGGGGAGATCTGAGATGAAAGTGCAAGATGATTCAAAAGAAGTGCTCGAGCTGCCAGATTGCTTCTTGCCCGTTTTTTTCAAGGGTTCTTCCCCGCTTGTTGAAGGCTTTGGAGGGTGCTCGTCGGTTGTGCTGGGGCTGGCTGGGGATGCCGAGCAGCCTGCCTGCTCCGTGTGGCTAAACTCAGCAAATATTTTTACCCTGTATTCCTCCTGGTCTGTCTTTTGCTGAAGCTCACTAGTCCTCATTTTCTCTTCTAAGTAACCACTGCTCATAAGCTCCGGGGACAGTGTGTATTTAGAAACCTTTGCAACCGGGGAGACGGATGCGGATGACGGCTCCTGCGGGACCTGCGGTTCCTGGGAGCTCGGCTGAACTCTGCGAAGCCACTGCCACCAGAGGCAAAGTATCCTGCTTGTAGGGACACAACTGAACTGGGCACCAAGCTGGGATGGGTGCTTGGCCTCGCCTGGACCATCTGGATGCCCCCAATGGGAATCATAGGATACGGGGTCCTTGTGAGCTGCTGTGAATGCAACGGGAGATGGCTGAAGACATTCTCCTCCCCTCGGCTGGGAGCGTGGAGGTGTATTTCATGAGGTGCCTGCAAGGGTCTGGAGCAAACAGGCTGCGTGATGCCAGGTGAGCATGTTGGGCTTCGTGGTTCTATCTTCTGCACCGGAAAGGGAAAAGAAACAGCTGAATCAGTGCAATGAACAAGTTACAGCATTAGTATCATTAATGTTCACTATAAGGATTGGTTTTGTTAATATTTTATTCTAATTTGAGGGAAATCGATCAACCAAGGCAGATTTGGACCCCCAGAACTTTAAGGTAAGGAGCAACACAACCCACAGCGTTTGTCTTCCGGGTACAACTATGCCCACAATCTGTTGGGGCACAGATCCAGGGCTTTGGTTCAGGCTTGGACCATTATAAAAATCATAGAATAGTTTGGGTTGGAAGGCACCTTTAAAGGTCACCTACTCCAACCCCCCTGCAATGAGCAGGGACATCTTCAACAAGACCAGGTGGCTCAGAGCCCCATCCAACCTGACCTTGAATGTTTCCGGGGATGGGGCATCTACGACCTCTCTGGGCAACCTGTGCCAGTGTTTCACCACCCTCATCCTAAAAAATTTCTCCCTTATATATAGTCTGAATCTACCCTCTTGTAGTTTAAAAACATTAGCCCTTGTCCTATTATCAGAGTTGCCTCTGAAACCCTGGCAGAGGACGCCCATGTTTCCTGCCACTCACGCTGCTTTGGATCTCTTTCAGTACATGGGGTTTCCGAGACCCCAGAATAATGTTATTTATTTTTACTGTACTTTCTTAAAGCAGGATTGATTACGTCCTTACAGTTGCTGATTGCAAGGATGTTTTGGAGCGAGTGAGAGATAGCATTAACTCTCGTTTGACACACTCATCAGCGTAGTCCCCACCACTACCCTCACAGTGTTGTCTGTAGAAATCAAGGGTTAAGACCCTACCATTTTACCTTTTCCTCTTTCTCTCTCGGTGCTTCACATAGTTTCCTAATGTACATCATGGGGAGACATGTGGCTAAACAGAAATGGATTAATTAGTGATGAAGTTATAACTAAACCCCTAAAAAGGACTCCCAAGAAGAGGAAGCAACAGAAACTGAAATCAACTTTCCATTAAGATGGAGTTAGCTATAAAATTTGAGGATCCACTGGAGGGCACATTTCTCTGTAGATTATGGAGAATTGCCTGACCCTGCGAGCTGGTTCTGTATGAAGAGGCCACAGAGGAAAGCAGCAAAAGAGAACAGAAGAGAGAGAAAGCAAGAGCCACTGAAGACAGCATACGCAAGCCCAAACACTTGCTAAATCTCACTTATCCACACGAAGTCTTGGCAGCATCACTATGCTGGGATGCTGGGAAACCCCCCAAACAAATCATCTCAAGGGTGCAACAGCCACCAGAAGGACAGACTACCTACTGCAAAAGCCAGTGGGAAGAGAGATGGTTGTGGTCAGGCCTGATGCGCAGACTTGGCAGAAAGCCTTACACCGAAGCTAAGCTAAGATTGTCTCCAAGTTTCTAAGCAATGCATAGGTCACCAGTTTTGAGTATAGAGCTCTGTTTGGGATCTGATAAATCCACCTCTGATCTTTCTGTCTCTTGTAGCTTTACCAGGAATGTAATTTTGCAATGAAAGTCCAGCTGTCCATCTCGCTGACAAATGGAAAGTTTGTCATTCAGGTCTTTGCTGTTGCTTTGGAGGTACATGAGCAAAGCAACAGTGGTGACTTTGAGTGTATAAAAGGAGCAGGAGAATGGAGCAAAAAGGTCTGTGTCTGAGAGCACAAGTTAAAAGGTGTGAATGGGCAAATGAGCAGGGGTATACGAGATTGTCTCCTACTGTAGACCAGGGAGCTTAGGGCATTTATTACAAGTAGTGGCAGTGGGCAGTTTTCCTGACAAAGACGCTTTAGAGTTGAAGGACCAGGGTTTCCACAGCCCTGAGATTCACCACAAGAAGTTACTTAACTGGAAAGGGAAATAGCATTAAAGTAAGCAAAAGTTTGGACCTAAAATACAGGATAGTCTTGAGAAGGTAAGACAAACACTCATACTGGAAAGCAGAAGGAAGGAAGCACCAAAAGATGTACGTTATCATAGACATGGAAGAAACACATGCTGGGCAGCGTAGCTTTTCTGGAGAAGACCTGGGTCAGCATCTGCCATGGCAGGTTCTCCAGCGGTTGTATAAAGGCCTCTCTTTTCCCAGTGCAGGCCCGAAGGGCTCGAGTCTCTCCTCACACCAGTTTTACAGCAGGGCAACTCCAGCACCTGAATCTCACGTTCATCAGCATAAATTACAGGAGAGCCAAGCACTTCAGTAGAAATGGGAAACCTTCCACCAAACTCGACACCTAATTTGCCTGTAGCAGTGGGATGAACATGCAATTTTCCTTTACCCATAGGATTTGATATGTCCTGCAGAGAGATTAAATAATTTTCTGGACCCAGTGGGAAACACCTCTCTCTGCTGAAGAGAGAAGCGAGATGAAAGCAGAGGCGTCCAAACAAACATTTCACAGCAGTGAATCTAAAACAGAGTTGTCTGCATATGTACGTAGCCCAGGAGTCAGCAATAGAGTGCAATGGTTAGTTCAGATCCAGTTCAGGTCACTGACCGGTGCAAAATGGTCACAGCTTCACCCCAGCTGGTAAAATCTTAGAAATGGGTATGAAACTCCCAGGGAAAAGATGGGCAGGATCAAAATGGGTGCGAAACCCATTGCTGTCCGCTGTCACTTTTCTCTGGGTTACCTGTGACAGCGGTCACAGGCAGAGTCACTGTGCACTTCTGCATTGCAAATTTCATTAAAAAACATATCAGAAAACGTACTGCAGGTACTAGAAGACAAGAGGGGCTTAAACTTACCAGCTTGGACTCGTAGAGCTGTATGTTTTTGCCAAAGAACCTGTGAGGTAGAGGCATCGAAGATAATATCCCATGCTGGGCTTGATATGAGCTTTGAACTTTGTCATCTGCTGCTGTTTTGCTAGTACCAGGCAAGTCCTCTTTCCCAGGGGATGGATACCTAGACGATTCTGAACAGCCTGGAGACAAGACTTTCTTCAGTGATAAATATCTGACTGATGACATCTCTCTACTCGGCGACGAGTGCCTCACAGGGGAGACTTCTCTTTCTGGTGGAAGGTATGTTCTTGGGGACAGCTCTCTTCTGGGGGAAAGATGCCTGCTGGGTGACAGCTCAAGTCTTGGTGACACACATCTCAGTGGAGATGCCTCCCTCCTGGGAGAGACACGCTGGCAAGGAGATAACCCCCTCCCTGGAGACAGGCACCTTAGAGAAGACAGTTCTCCAGTTGGTGAAAACCGTTTCGGTGAAGTTTCATTTTTGGTTAATAGGTGCTTTCTTGCTAGCATTGGTCTGCTGCTGCCACCACCTCTGCCAGAGTCCTGGCTCGGAGACCACCTTTTTCTTGGGGAGGTGTCTTTTGAGGTTGACAGGTCCATAACTAAGGACATCTGTGGCCTTGTGACAGACTCTCTTTCAGCAGAAGCCAATTGTTCGGTGGAGGTCAAAGCTGGTCTGTGGAGACTCAAGAAGCTGTGGCACACAGCAATGTCACTGCTGTCTGCTGACCACTTTTTTTCCAGCCCTGAAGAGGAGGCTTGCTGGCCTTCACCTACTTTTTGGCTGCTGGAAACAGTTTCTTGGGCTAAGGACAATGCTATTTCAGTGCCTTCCTCTTGAGAAGATGGAGAGCCACCTGAAGAGTGCATCGGGAGGGTGGTATGTTTGCCTTCCGGCAGCTTTAAAGATGGCTCATCTTGGCTCTCCTCTTCCTCCTCATCTTCCTCATCTTCATTGTCATCGTCATCGTCAGATTCCTCTAGGTCCGAAAACTGGTGTTCCTCAATTGGCTCAGATCCCTCCCGCCCCTCAGAGTCCTGGAATAGGTCTTCACTGGTTCCTGAAGGGATGGGCAAACACAAAACAGAGAGTGTAAAGCACACATACAAGGATTATTTTTATGCTAAATCCGCTCAAAAGGTCCAAGGGGGCAAGAGGAGAGAGGACTCGGCTATTTCCTAGATCTGATCATCTCATGCTTTGAAACCTGCAGTCTTGCCCTCTGTGCCAGCTCCACTCCTGATGATCCCAGTAGATCCCAGTGAATCCCACCATCGGGACCTCCTGCTGTACCCTAATTTTGGTTCCAACCATTGCTCTGTCAACACATGCAGCCATCGGTCCCTGCTTCTGCTGTACACCTTCACACACCCTGCCTGCTTTTCTCTGGAAATGCAAAAAAGGCTCTTAATCGCTGAGAACAGCAGCACTATCGTCCTTTCGTGGGCTTTTTATGACTTTTTATTGTTGCAATGGTGCCTACGAAATACCTACAGCTGCCAAAGTACAGGAAAGCTGCTGGGATGACTGTTCCCATCCTCCACATGTTGGGCCTTTTCCTGCCTAGATTACGAGACAGTTAAACATTAGCAAGACAGGACTTTTATTAAAAAGCAAACAATAGGGTTGAAAGAACCTCTGTGGATTTTCCCTTATTTTGATAAATTCTAGCTATGTTGTAGACACTTCTTTGTGGCCGAGGTTTCTGTTGTCTGTCTGTGGAAGGCTTTGCACAGGGATTCTTTGTTGATAAGAGCTTGCAAACAGTGAGGAGTATACAAAAAGCAAATTCCTAAGGATTTGAAATACATCTGCAGGTAAAAATACAGCATCTCTCTTCTGCTTTAAAGGACAGCAGAAGCTTTATGAGATCAGTACCAAGATCCCAAGCAGATCGCTGCCTCCTCACCTGCTGCTCTGCTCTGCATTGAGAAAAATCTGCATTTTTCCATGCCAGATGTGAAGGGATGCTGGCAGAAACGCAAGCTCAGCCTGAAGAGGTCCATCGGGAACAGCCACTGGATGTCACTGCAGCTCAACAAAACTGCACTGTCAGGAAGTTTTCCTGCAAGTCCTCAAAGCCTTGGAGGGGCTAACAAAATAACCAGTTTCTCAAACTCTGTTTGTGCCAAGCACCAAGACGATGGGTGCAGAGCTGCTGGGATACGCTTGGTCCCCAGCTTTGGAAGGAGAGCGCCTGGATGCTGCTTTGACACCTGCGTGAAGCCAGGTAACTAATTGCAGCACTGCTGGCCTCTTTTCCCTCTCAGTTCAGCTTAGGACACTGTTACTCCTCTGATGAACACTGAAACCGTTTTCCATTTAGAGCTGCCGTCTGTCAGCAGGATGAGCCGGAGGGGAAATTAAACGGAGCTAATGCTGAGGCTGGACCACACCTGCCTGCAGCAGGCAGGGTGGTTTTCAGAAGGGACATGGCCACACAGTGAGAAGTCACTGTGATCTATGGATAAGAAGTCTAATTTTGTTTACTTTGACTAACGGGGCCTTATTAGTAAATGCTCATGAAGTATTTGGCATTACCAGTGAAATAAGACATGTATTTTGCCATGGTTGGTTACCCATCCAAGGGTGAGCCTGAAATGCATCTCATTTGCTCCCCAACCCCATTTCAAAAGTATCTGTTAACTATTCCAAAAAGCGAACTTTGTCATACAGCATCGAGTCAAAGTCAGCAGCTCTCCACCAAGAGGCTGACTTGCATTGTGAAATGCTTGTATAATGACGGTGTTTGCTGGATCCAGGATGCAGCGATGGATTGTTTGCAAACTCCCAAAGGAAATGAGTTCAGAACAAATATTATTCCAAACAACCAGTTCTCCCAGTTGTAGGGTGAACTGTGCGTATTTCTTGCTTGGAAAAGGAATGCATTTCACTACCAGAGCTATGAGCTAGTTCCTGTCTCTGGTTTCAGGGTTTGACATCTATGGGCTTCGGGATGGAGAGGCAGCTAGAGCCTCAGCCTCCACTGCATGGCTCTGAGAGCCTTGTCCTGTGTGATCGCTTTTTTTGGCCCCAGTCACAGAATGGACAGGGACTGGCCAGGACAGAGAGCAAGGTCAGAAGTATGGAGTGAGGGAAACGTGAAGCCAACTCTGCACCAGGGAGTTGTTTGCATTTGCCACCGAGAGAAACATTTCAGTGAGTCCTGGGACAGCCCAAAGGGAATTTGGTTTGGCCTCCTAACACACTTCTTGCAGGCAGAATGAGAGCTCAGACCTGAGCCCTGGCTTCTTGCAACTGGAAGGCATTTTGCTGAGCTAATGGGCAGAGAAAGGGCAAGTCAGGAGAAGACAAAAAGGGAGGGAGAGATGGAGGGAGGAAGGGATGAGAGAGGGAGCTAGTGAAAATGTGCCCTGTCGACAGCTTTGTCTGGGGGTTGCATTTCATTACATGTGTGTTATTCTGAGGTTATTCTACCAAAGTGGTGCAATCACACCAAGCAAAACCAATGCAGAAGAATTATACTCCAATCTCCTTTTATAGTAACACCCCTTACTTTCTCCTGCCCCTTAAATAGAAATAAAAACAACCAAGTGAAATATAACTCTAGTTTAAAATAATCCAGGGAGTTTTAGGAACTGCTGCTCTCTCTCTGCCTGCCCCCAAAGGAAAGCAAGGCAATCTTCCTGCACGGGTTTGTGTCACATGGAAATAGTAATTTATTTTTTTTTATTTTTAATTAAAATAGTCCTTCCTAGGCTCTGTTCTGAGCCTCTTTGCAACAAAGGGAGAAGACACTTTGCAGTTGCACGGGGGAAGGCTCTTTGCAATCCACTACTCTGAGAACAGGGGATGCATGATACAGCTGTGATCTCTGATTTCTCATGCACCTTCCTGCCATTTTTACATTATTTTCTCATCCATCCAAATAGCCCCAACCATTACAGTACAAAATACAATTTTCTGACCGTCTTCTTGGCTGCTTTATTTAGTATTTACTTGGCATTTTTGAGCAATGGGCCTCCTTACTCATGAGGCAGAATATTTGAAATTTCAGCAGAAGTCCAGTGTTAGCTTTAACCAGATGAAAAAAGAGCTGGAAGGAAAGAAAGGAAACGTCCTCTGATGCTACGCCTTCCCGTTGTCACCTTTCTGCATTCCTTCCTGGCAGACCGTCCCCTTTACACAAACACAAATGGTCTTCATCAATAGGAGGAAATGGGGACTGTATATTTTTTGTAATTCTAAAATTACACCGATTGCTTGCATAATGCAATAAAGTCCAGACAGAGCAACACATTCCAGCGAGCAGTCACACAGCCAACAGCAACACCGGGAGAGGAGTCCCTTCCGAAAGCTAATGGGTTCCTGTCCTCTGTGGTCCAGGTAGGGCCCTTCCTCGCTGGGCTCAGCAGGTGTCCAACCACCATGTGTTCAGCCACAAGCAGTCAGGGACCAACGAATTAATGATGGCCAAAAAAAAGAATCCCCCAGCTGATGGTCCCATCCTTTCCATTGGATGCTCTCCCAGCTGATCTGAGGGTGCAAGACAGACATTTCTTGGGCTTTTGTTTAAATCTACTCTTTCCAGAAGGCCAAGGGCTGAGACCAGCTCAGCCTCATCACCTGCCAGACCTCCGTTTTCACAGAGTGGTCCCATCAGTTTACAGCCTGGACTGGCTTTCACATCGCTTGCACATCATGCTGCTGAGCGCACTACTATTAACCCTATATGAGCCTGGGGATGAATGACTGAAGGAAATCATGAATGAAAGCATTCCCCCAGACTGGTGAGGTGAGCTCTTGCAGTTCTGTCCTCAGAAGCCTGCAATTACATGTAACATAAATAGGATTTCTGATTTGCAGGTTTTCGAAAGTGACAATATGATTCATTAGTTCTAATTGACTATAATGGAAAGGTTTAAAATAACAGTTGTTCTTTTCAGAGTCATGTCACCAACATTTTAG
>NW_009594143.1:0-18699 GCF_000690535.1 Cariama cristata | reverse complement strand
CTTTCCGCTTTCCCTGTCTAGTTGTGATCTGCAGAAGCACCACCAACATGTGCTATAACAGCAGGGGAAGATTTCTGGAGACTATCAGCTAATCAATTATTTTAAGTGAGTTCCCGGGCTGAAGAACTTCTCCAGCAATCCTATACAGAAGCAACCTCCTGTGGCTCACACTGCACCAACACTTTTCCCTTGGGGTGGATACTGCAAAATCCCCAACTTGGTTTTCTTTTGGCCATGCTCTCCTTTGGAAAGGCCTCAGCCAAGTACAGCGTATCTCTGCCTGATTGAAAAGTTGTTCTGAAGAGCTGGAGAAAAGCCAACAGTTCAAGCAGATTTAAAAGGAAGAAAGCCATCCCTTGAGGCAGAGCGGCACACTGTCGGCCAGGTCAGATATCCTTACCCTTAGTTAGATGCTTATTCTGCATGGCCTGGGAGAGCCCTTTGTCCAGCCCCGCACATGTCAGGAAAGGCACTGTGGAAGGGGGTACGGCTGTCTGGTAATGCCATAGGACTCTTTTTTTCTCCCATGTCCTCATCCCCGACTGCCCAGGTAGCTACACCTGGCCTGAACCAGAACCCAAGTCTGAAAAGGCATGGTACCACTGCACTGGGGGAGTAGTGGGGTTTGGGACTGGTTAACCAGTGGGACTACTCAGATATCTCCTACAGATTCTCTGCCGGCAAGTTGAGTCGTGGTCTGTTCAGGTCAAGGACAGTTGCATCAGTCCTCTAAGCCACATTTGTCCTAGGACAGTGACACATGCCCTGCAGCCCCATCAGATTGCTCTGCACCTACACCTCTGTGCCTCCAAAGTTTAAGTTGAGACAACTTGAGGCATGCCAGTGCCTGCAAATGTCCTCAGTACAGTTTAATTAACCAGCGTGGAGATATCCCAAGGATACAGCACACTGTGGAGGACAGCATTTCTGAGTTCGATACCCAATAACTGAGACTTCAAGCATCTTGGAGGGTTCCAGCGACCAGGGCTGCCCGGCAGGCACAGCCTCTCCAGCCCTGTGAACCACCTGCATCCCCAGCTCCCTCCGCAGCACAAAGGGCTGCGGTCTGCAGCAGAGCAAACCCCGTTCCCACCTCGAGCTACGTAGGGAAACACACTTAGTGGTTTTTAATTACCTATGAAGCAGGAAGCATGTGACACTGCCCATGTTCCGGGAACCAGCCCCTTCCCAATAAAGCCTCTGATGGACTTGACCTCAGCAGGGGACCGGGGTGATAAGCGCTGTTTGTTGTTCCTGCCGAGTTAACATTCCCTGGCTCACAACGCTGTCTCCAGAACTTGCTCAGCTGATGTTCACTTTATAAAAATAACTCTGGCGCCATGTGTTTTACGAAGTTCATTTTAACCCATTGTCAACAAACCTGTGCGGGCTGTGGCAGAATGAATCCCAGGGTGGGGGACTCAAAATTGTTTGGCGTGAGACAGGGGGGGTGAAATAGGAAACAGGGGGAAAAAACACATGCTAAAGACAGCCACAAGAGCTGCATTCATACAGGGATTTCTGGGGTGGCAGCCAGGAAGGGTCAATGGTGTCATGACCAGCCTGCAATGCAATGCAAACAGAAAACACCACCCTGCTCTGTGGCACTAAGTGTTTTATCCAGGAATAAACACACTGTGACACAGACAGACCTGTGCTCCCAGAGCCTCTCTTCCCTCTGTAGCTGGTATGTACAGTGTTTCCCATAAACACAAACGACCCACTGAATGCAAATGCAGATGATCCAAAATTTCATGAGGACTTGAGATCTGCTACCCCTAAGGCTTCTTCCCCATCATTCCTGCACTGCAGCTCCAGCCCCAAATACTCAGGGTCTTGCTAAAGGAAACAGAATAACAATAGTAAAAACATCTAACTGTTCCCTGGAGACACATAACCTAACTCTTCACAGCTGTCAGAGCGCAGCCTCCAATAATTTGGGTAAAATATCTTTTTCTAGCTCAAACAGCAAAGTACACACGAGACTTCCCCATGTTCCTTCATCTCCCAGCTTGGAGTTCTTCCTCACCTTTCCCTTAACATTTCTGATGGAGACAGGAGTGCTTACGGCCACCACACTCCTGCCTGATGTTGCCCAGTCTCCCAGGAGATCTGCTTCTAGGGATGACTTCAGGGAAATTCAGCTGCAGATACTATAAACCAGGGTAGAAATTACTAAGAGAGTCATGCGTCCTTCTGAAAGAACAGACAGACTCCTGAATTTACAGAGCCTTGCACAGTCTTTGTGTGTGTGTGTTTGTGCATAAGTAGATGAAAGAAATAAGAAGGTGAGTCAGGGTAAATGCATCTTCTTATAAAGCACTCAGAATAATGCCATTAAATGTCAAAGCACCATGCTATTTCAGTTTTGCTGGCTTTTTCCCTACTGAGAAATCTTCCAGATAATTTCTGACCTGGGTTATTCATCTTCACCGTACACACAGAAAAGACACGTGAGAGCGAGGGATGAGAGAAGCAGCTGTGCCCATGCCGCTCACCCCCAATCCTGGTACGCTGAGGTCTGCAGCAGCGGTGCAGGGTGCAGGCTGGGTTTGCCTGCAGAGATGGGAGCAGCTCACGCATGCACTAGCCCCTCCACATTCAGCCCAGGTTTGTACCGGTAATTTGGAGTCTCCTGGGATCAACCAATTACAGTAAGATAGGCAGGTCTCTAGAAGATGATCCGTATGGAAAAGTCCTTCTCTGGAGGCCCTTTCAGGAGGAAGGTATCCCCTGAATCATTAATACTACTGTATTGCTGGAGTGCATCCACTCTGCAAGAACATCACCACAGCCTGCACGGGACGCTCAGGAAAGGGTTACCCTCGTGATCACGCTCAGCACTTCAGCTCCAGTCAGATATGCTGTCAGATCCTAACCAGAGGTGCCAGGACTGATTTTTCTCCTTCACCCACCAGACTGTGCTTACAGCAGCAAAGCAGGTGTTCACAGCCTCATGCAACGCATCCTCAGGGGTGGCTTTCATTTTGCTGCTTTGGAGACTCCCTGTACATCCAGGAGAGACCCAGGCTCTTCCAGAGCTCAACAGAGTCCTGAACTCCCTGCTAGAGATACCTCGAAATACCAAGAAGCACCTTCTCACGCCACAGATCCACTATTTATTATTATGTATACAGCCCACATGCAGAGCACTGGGCCAAACGCAGGATGCTCCCTACTCATCTGTTTACTCTTCCTTCTGTCTCCAGCCAGCCAAAACACTTCAGACAAACAGGCACAACCCCCAGTAGGAAGACACAGGCTCACAGACTGTCCCACGGATGCAGTCTCCCAGGATGGCCCCGTAACCCATCCCATGCAAGCAAAAATCCTCCCTTGGGTGCTGGAAGGAGCCTAGGGTGAACAAAACAGCTCCACATCATTCAGGCACTTCTCCTGCCTGAATGGATATTGCCCTCTCTTAGCAGCAACGGCAGGTTTATAATGTGAAAGATTTTACCTTCTTCGGCTTCCAGATCCACCAGTGAAGATACCAACACGCCCATCTCCTGACATTTTTTGCTGTGGGCCTTTGACTTCATATGTTTAGTCAGATTCCCTGAAAAGAAGCAAAAAACATATTTTGGTCAATATGGCCCTTTTTTTCTTTCTTTCTTTTTTATTTTTTTCATTTTGCAAGCTCAGCAGTTACAAGTTAATATAAGTTTATATTGCTCTGAACCGGACAAAGGAGGCCTCTGACTCTTCCCAAACCACTATCCATTGCAAATACCCTGTGACACAAGACTAAGTCCTCCCTTTTGTTCCTTTGCTTCTGCCCTGGGGTGGAAAAGGAGGTGCTGGCAGGGTTGTGTGACCTTTCAGTTGTTGTGCAACCTGAAAAAAAAAGTTGGGGTACACATTTGGGTTTGGAGGGAAGAAAAGTCCCGGATTGTTTTCAGTTGTGATGGTGCCACAAAGAAAAATGGTAGGAAAGTAGGGAAGAGAAACACATTTCAACCTAGCATCACGTCCCACCTCATCCCAGCACACAGGGTCACCAGCCTGGAGGTGAGGAGCTCCTTAGCACCACAGGGCAGACTGGTGCTACCAAAATGAGTGCTCAAGATGCCAGCAACAGTGAAAAACCTTAAAATCACCCTCTTCCCTCAGCAGGATGGCTCAGGTGCTTTGGCATGCACCAAAGTGCCAGGCAAAAGTTCTCAGCTCCCTGAGGAGTCATGGATACCCTCTGAAGCCCTGTGCACCAGGGTCTGGCAGCACTGAGAGAACCTGCTGAGCACTAATGAGGCTTCCTCGGGGCTGGGGTGGAAGGAGCAGCCCCTGCAAGGGGGGAGTCTGGGATGTGGGGGCATTGGTTACTGCTCTGAGACGGCGTGATGGGATAACTCGTGGGCACACTGGCCTCACAGAGCACTTCTCTAATTCTAACTCCCAAATTACAGGCAGGTTAATTAGACAGTTATTAAACCTACTTATATCCAAGGGAAATGCTGAACAAAGGGGAATCTTGTTGAGGGGGAAAAGGTAAGTAGGTGGAATGAAGGAAAAAATCAAGGGTAAGAGAAATAAAGAAAAAAATGTCCCATTTTTCCCTTTCCTCTCCCACACCTCTTTATGGGCTGAGCTGATGATGAGAAGAAATCTGGGCCCTTGCTGAAGCTCCACCAAGGGCTGTTTAATTTCCCATCACAGCCCACGAGCTGGCTGAGCACTCCAAATTCAGTGCAGCAATATGATGTGCCATCAGCCTTCCTGTTAGCGAACACTTGAGAGTAGTGCTGAACATGAGGTTTGTTTTTCTCACCAAAAAAAAAAAAAAAAAAAATTGAGGAAAAAAATGAATTCTCACACTTTATTATAACCTTCAGCTGAGGACTGAGGTCCCTCAGCTGGTATCCTGCAATCCAAAGAGTCCCCCAGTCCCTGAGCTGGGTGGGAGTATAGAGAGCCTCTATCAACCTCTCCTCCCACTGCTCCGGATAGCATAAATAAATAAGCAACTATTCATTGGAGCAGAGAATTACCCGTGACGCCCTCACATCTCTGAAGAGTGCCATAACCATCTAGCTACCAAGTTAGTTTCTCTTTAGTCCATGAATTATTTATTTAGCCCATTTTATACAAAATGGAATAGCTCCAACAGGAAAGACCAAGAGAGACAAAGGCTGACTATATATCCTTGTGTATCTGGCACCCATCTAGGATGTGGATTCAAAGGATATTTAATAATTTAAATGCAGCAAAACAGTTCCAGTAAGACAGATTTATTATTTTTAAACTTGATGCCTAAATACCCTTAGCCCCATGGTTAAGACGCTCGGGTATGAGGATGAGGCCAGCTTGGCTCAGGTCCTTGCTCAGAATCAGACTTCTCTTTCTCCACTTCAGAGCAGAAGTTTTATTGTGGACCCAAAGACACCCACTCAGACAAGAACATGCTCTCACGGACACCTCTGGTTCCAGTGAATCACCATTGTTTTAAAGTGAAAAACTCTTTCACTGAGAA
Source organism: Cariama cristata (assembly GCF_000690535.1). NCBI lineage: Eukaryota > Metazoa > Chordata > Aves > Cariamiformes > Cariamidae > Cariama > Cariama cristata. Next base: position 13,229 of record NW_009594143.1, on the reverse strand, counting down.
GTATCCAACGAGTCCAAATTGTGGCCTCATGGAACTGGAATTTAATTTTGGACCTAACTAAGAGAAAGACAAACTGACTCAGTCTGTTGAACTCAAACCCTGCTGCTGCTGCCTGTCTATCATGGCACATCACATCTTGCCTGGTAAAAATGACCCATCTTTGCTGAGTTACCACAGCAAAATCCCTAACTGGATTCCCTTGAATGCTAAGAAACACAGAAAACAAGCCCAAGTAAATGCCTGATGTGAGCAGGGGGCTGTTGGTTAACCTGTGGTCTGCAGCATCTCGGGAATTCAGCTGTGATCCCCTTGGTGGGAAGAGTTGGAAGGGCAGGTCCACCAGGGGTCTTGGTGAGACCACATCCCCAAAACAAGCTCATAAATTCACTGTGCTACATGCATCTGGCTTTGGCTAAACCAGGAGGGCATAACATTAATTACTCGGAGGGGGGTTGTGAAATGCAGTGTTTTGGGCAAGACTGCAGCCACCCCGTACTCGAGGGAAGGACTCTGGTCCTCAGAAGCGTACAGTTGCCACCTTGGCCACTTCAGATGTCCGAAGGCTGGTTATACACACAGGTCCTCCCCGCTGCCTTGGCTCCAGTGGTGTTTGCGGCAGACGCACACTCTCCCTTTTGCTGCTGCAGGCTCTGGGCAGACACGGGGAGCCCAGCCGGCTGCCTCTGCAGCCCACAGCTCCCTGCCATCGCTTCACTGCACCTCTGCTTTGACTCTGCTCCACCCGGAGCAATGGCTCAGGTTGACAAGCTCTGCCAGAAGCCATCAGCATCACTTGCCTTTTTATTTTCTTTCACTGGAGGCAACTGTCTTTGTGCAAGGCAATGCCACGGCTTCTCCTCTCCCTTCCCCACCCAGGCTGCCTGCACAGGCATGAGCTGGAAGGCACTGCACAGGCAACGCCAAACCCCTCTGTACAAATGAATTTATGCAAAATACCAAAGGATCAATTCATAGCAAGTGTCGCTTTCTTTCCCCTTCCACTTTTTTCTACTGTTTTCCATCTCCCTTGCGCTGATGAGCAAGATAAGCCTGGAAAGCTCTCGGTGCAAATCCCCCTGGTGCACGGTCTGTCCACGACAGCACCCTGCATGCACACCAAGTAGAAATTCCAACAAAATAAGGATGCTGCTGTCCTTTTAGGGAAGGGAGATTTAGCAGGCTGGATTCTCATCTGACTAAAGTTTGCATCATTTTAAGGAAGTTAAAAGCTCGAGGCTTATTTACACCAGCTGAGAAGCTGAGTTATCATCTTGGGAGCAATTTGGAGGACAATGATATTTACCTTATCAGGGTTCTTCTTACAGTTTGTGGTTTTAGACTCCTTAATTAATGTTGGCAGGATTAAATGCTAAAGTCCTTCGGCAAATTTCCAGTAAAATCAACACAACTTTGCCTAAGTAAAAGCTGGATATGATTCCTACAAGGAAGGACTCACAGCTACTTGTTGCCTTACGGAGTTCTGGCTCCCAACTTCAAAAAAAACCCAAAACCTACATAGCATTGCTTCCCTGGAAACAGTGGAAAAAAACATATTTGAAGGAGTAAGACAGAAACTAGCAGGCAGGGAAGCTGTATTTAAATAGCAGAACAGTTATATTGCATCTAAGCAGGTAAGCGGTTCTCACTAAGGATTGTTTATCAAAAAGTTCCCACATTTGAAAGAAACTGGTTATATTTAAATGAATTCAGGAATCAGTGGAAATTGGGACCCCACCCCAACTATTGCTGCATTGGAGGAGTACACACAGTATCAGTGCAGCGCTCTCATTACACCTGCTTATAACGATGTATACCGGCTGCTTAAGCTCTTCTGATGTTGTGAGGTCTTATTTTGGATTTAAAGCAGCTTAAATACTTGTGTTGTTTTGAGAAGGCTAAAACTCTAGTGTTCCAGAAGCACTTAAAGCAGCTTAATAGGGACTAGAAGTGATTTCCCAGTTTAATTAAAGAGGGAAATTAATTTTTCAGAATATCCATTATCATACTTTAAAGGTGGCAGAGTTAAAGCAAAACTAGGGAACAGAAATATTAAGATTCTTGGAAAAATTATCCTGTCTGTATTGGGCATACACCATGCTTTCTATTTCTCCTATTAAATATGAACAACTTAACACCACCACCACCACCACCAATAAATGATCAACTGCATGATCTCAGTGTCCAAGGCGACACTGTGATACAAACATCCACAGCTTTCCAGGACTTAAGTATTTTCATATTCCTCTTTTAAAATAATATGCAAGGAGAGCAACAGCTACTCTATAACTAGCAGACTCCCATTTTGCTGTGAGATGCACTCCTGCACAGAAAACCAGGCACTGGCCAATACTCTTCATCCCAGATAACGCCTTGAAAGAGGTTTTATGTGTGACTTAAATAATGCACAGGCCTTGATTTAGGTCTCGGTATGGAGATAATGTCCTCAAGTGAGACTATAAGAAGAAAAGTTTTAATTTATGTAATTTATTGGGCAAAAGATTTCAATTTTAAAAATTTTGTTATTGTCTTTTATACTTATTGACTTAAAGATTAAAGGAGAGAATTTGAACCTCTAGCCTGCCTGCCTGTATTGATACAGGCTATAAAATATTAGCCATCTTCTGGATCAAGTCTATCAGCTTGCATTAGCCAAAAACTAATCTTCCAGAAAGGTACCCAGGCTGCATTTGCAGACTTCAAAATGCAGAGAATTAGCATATTTCCCATTGAGGCTTGTGCTGAGCCTTAATAGCTGCTCTGTTTAAAAAAATAACAGCTAATATTTCACTTGAATTTGCCAGTCGTCTACTTCCAGCCCTCATGCCTTTTTTTTTTTTTTTTTTTTTTGTACCTTTCCCTGCTAAGTTAAAGAGCCCTTTTGCTCACAGTGTTTCATCTCCTGTCTGGACCACTGGGTCATTTTCTGTTCCCAGCAACACATCTCACGCCACATTGCATAAGGGCGCAGGCAGCAAATTCCTGAGGATAACTGTCCTCATCCTATTGGAGATTTGTGAGATCCCAAGGAGCAGGAGGACCAAGGCCTCCCCTCAGTAGTGGCTCCACAGGGATGCTCGCAGCCTTTCCCTCTTCCCAACCACTAGGGAAGGGCCCCAGCGCACACAGGGTGCAGGGACATTTTGCAAGTCTGTGTATCACTGTCCTAACAGCAGTGAATTCTTTTGGAGCTTTCCGCCAGTTGGACCTGCTCTGTAGTTTCCAGAGGAGGCTTAGCAGAGCGCTGAGTCTGCTACAGCAGTAATAATAATAAACTGTGCAGCCATAACCTTGCCTTTAAGGTCTGAGGGGGTAATGCATTTAATATATTAACATGTTCAATAACCTCAGTGCCTGTCATGTGCTGATTTAAGGAACTGCAAACTAATTTATTAAAGGAAGACTATGGCTGAGGACATGAAGAAGTCTAGTGTCTGGAAACTGTGAGTGGACTAGACTATCAAATGGATATCTTCAGCCAACAGGTGCTGATGTCCTTTACACAATCACCTTTTAAATTAATATGAAGCTCCTTGTCCCTTCTGACCTCCAAGAAAAGGCAGCAGCATCGACACAGCGAGCTGTTCCATACACTTTGTCCAGAAATTTTAAGAAATCTTAAGTAATCAGGACATGAGAGTCTGATGCGAGTCTGAATGAGAACAGAAAATAGCAGTGGGAAAGGACAATGTCTGCACAGGAGGGGAATTAATGTGCCAGCACTGACCCATATCCCCAGGTCACCCGAGAGAAGGAGTGAAGAAAGGGGCTGTGCTTCCCTTGAGGGTCTGGAGATGAGTGACAAGGGAAGGCTGGTGGTCCCTGTGTCCTCTCTGGGCAGGTGGTCAAGGGAAAAGCTCTCCCTGATCTTCCTGAAAGGGAAAATTGTTAGACTGCAACTTTTTCTTCATTTCCTTCCTGGTAAGCAAACAATGAAGAAGCTGCTTAACTTCTTTTAAACAACATCTTGGAGGCCACAGTAACAAATCTCTTAGGAGAGCACTACCACAGTGGAGGTAGAGACACCTCATTAAAGAGGCACATTTATATCTGGTCCAGAAACATAAAATCAAATAAATCTTTACAAACCAAATTTCCAAGACTGCTGTTTCCATCAGCTAAGTGAGCACACAAAAATCTCATGGATTTGCTTTAAAATAACAAAAAAAAAAATTTCCCTGCAGTTCTGTAACCAAAAGGAACAGCTTCGCTTACAGTGACAGTAATGCACAAAAAGCAGACACGCAGCATAATTAGTGAAAAGGGGAAAATATTTAAAGCTCTTTCTTTTGCAAAAGTTTTCCCAGTTCTTGGAACACAGATATGGACTTTCCAGGGGGGCGGGGGGAGAGCTACATTTTAACCAGATAAAGATCCTCATTAAAAATAATAATAATAAAAAAATGTTTAACTGCTTCCAGCCTACTTGAGAGTTTAGAGCATTAGATCATGCTGGAGAGATCTACCACAGCCAAAACGAAGACAGTTCCACAGATATCCCCCTTGAGTTTACGCTGAAGGCTAAAATTAACTTTGGAGAGCTGATTTCTAAAAGAGCTTCAACTCAGCTTATATTTTTGCAAGTGCAGTCCGGTAGCGAGAGCTCCAGCTTCTCCATTCTGCAATTAACTGTGGCTGCAAAACTTGCACACCAGGAAGGAGGATCCTAATGAATCAGTGCACAAACAAACTTATTCTAGACGTCTGCAAAACGAGCTGTGAAACATCCAGTTCTGCAAACCTCCTGGACCTCCAGTTCGCACTCCATCACCAACAGTAACGATTCTGTAACTGGACTTTAACTGATGATTTTATCAGCACATAAGGTTGATCTTTTTCTCACCCTCCAGCAACTCTTCCAAACGTCCTTGTGTCTCCATCAGCAAAGCAAACAGCTTTTACCCAAATGCTGCAAAGTTATGTGGAGTATAAGCATGCCCACAGGACACAGCCAGCCCTCTGACTGTCACCCCCTTCCAGCAAAGAGCCATTTTCATGCAATTCCGAGTTACCATCATGCAACTATTTGTCCTGAAATCGCTGATCTGGGGAAGTTCTGCCCCCTCATGCATCCACAGGCAAACGGATAGTTTTGCATTCAAATCCCAACACTGGGATGTTTTGTTCTTTTTTCGAAGGAAGCATGTCCATGCTACCTTCCTCATGCAAAGTTTCCTGCAAAGTTAAAGAAGGGAAGTCCCGTGGAGGCAGCGTCTATTTGCAATGTGCAATCGGCACAGTCAGTGCTGACAGTTTGTGTGCTTCAAGGGAGCAGAGATGAAGAGCAAAGCAGCTAGAGAGACGGTGAAAAGGATGGTTTGATCACAGCATCCTGAATAAAAGCCTAACAGAAGGATGGTGGAAGGCAAGGTGAAGTGACGGAAGAGGCTGAATGGATTCACCTCTCAAAGGAAAACCTCAGAATAAAGTAACAAAAGCAAGTAAAGAGAAAGAAAATGAAGCAGAAATAGCTCCAGGCTGGGAGGGAGAGAAAGAACAGTCACTGAGATCTGCTGCATGTGTCTGATGAGAATTTGGCCTCGAATTCGGTATCACTTCCCCATGCTCCCATACACCTAGTGATTACCAACATGTTGTTACCCAGAAATCACCACCAGCTTTACCAACAAAGCCACTGGCTCCAGGCACTGCCCACACAATTCAGTGTCTGTGTCACAATTCAGAATCTGTGTCACTTGTCTAGCATGGACGTGCCCTCCATCAGCACTTCTGGGTAAGCACACGTGCCACTGTCCACACAGCACCCCGTGCCTCATCCCCACACCCGTGCTGTGCCAATTCCCTGGGTAGCACTGTATTTTGGGGGTTGATGCTCTTATTGAGTAATTAACTCTCCCAGCTGTGTCATCTTCTGAGATTTGCCATGATGGAACTACAGACAATGGACATCTTACATCGATGTCAAACTATAATCAAGAAACTGAACTCGACATCTTTATTGCAAGACTTGCTGCAACCGAAGATGGAGGGGACGTGTCAAATCCACGGTGCCAGACTCTTATGAGAAGTTAAAGGGACCTGGGCACCTCTGGAACTTTTGAAAACTTTACCCACAGTCTCTTGGAAGAGACTTTTTTTTCACATGGTTCTGCATGTTCCTGATGGAGTTCACTTGCACACTCACTGAGGCAATGATGGAGGATGCTTGCAAAGAATATCTGGTGGTAGTGAGGCTGTGGATCATTAATGACTAGATGTCCTGGAATGGAAGTCTTTAGAGAAAGAGTCTATTGATATGATGTAGAAAATGTCGAAGCTACATGCAACTGCGAAGGATGAAAATGTGCAGTGCAACCAGATCTTGAGAGCACTAGCAGAAAAAGCCACCCAAAGACTGTCTCCAAGTGCTTGGTCAGGGATGTTTGCCTGTACCCAGGAGCTCCTGCTCTCATTCCGGGGTGGTTTTCTTTACAAATCCCTGCCAGTGAAGCTGCATTTCAGGATCATTCCCTTTAAGAAGCACAAGTAGGATCACACAGATGCTCTGCTACAAGCTGGCACGTGCAGCCAGTGCTCTCCATCACAACACGCATCGGCTTAACACAGGACTGGTCCTCTTCTGAAAATTTCAGCCAATTTAAGACTCCCTCATCCCCCTCCCTCCGAGTCCTGGGGTTTTCCAGACCCTGGGAAGGCTTTCCCTTCCCCTTTGCCAGCACCCCCAAGAAGGCTTGTAAGTCAATATACTAAGCAGAGGATCTAGGAGCTGACTGTCTCTTACCTTTGGTTTTAAAAGCAAAGTTACAGTACTTGCAGACATATGGCCTGACGTCTGTGTGCGTGCGAATGTGTTTCTTCAGCATGCTGGGTTTCTTGCAGCGTATTCCACACTCCTCACATACATACTTCCCTCTTCCACGGCCTCGCACATACACATACTCTTCGTTTGATTTGTACCTATGAGCAAACGGTGTCATGATAAAAAAAAAAAAAAAAAAAAAGAAGATTCCCACCTCAAAAGTAGTCACAACTTTCCTGGATTAATTCAGCATGTTATTGACACCATCGGTCTCATTTACCATTTGCTAGCTATGGGTAATTAGGCTAAATTCAAAATATCTTCAAAAGCTTTTGCCCAGATGCCTACTTCCTTTTCTGGAACATGTTCTTACATCTGCTTCTCTGTACAGACAAACAGTCCGAAGTCACAGGGTCACCCAAATGTCCTGATTTTCCCCATCCTCAAACACAAACTGAGGCACTCGTAATAGTCTGAATAAGATATGTCACAGTCCAGCCTGGCTGCCTGAATCATCTCTCTCTCTCAGCTTTTACTGTGTTTTAAAATATGCACAGTCTGTCACTGCACTACGCAAAGCACTGAGAAAATACACCCTAGCTAAACCTCTTGTCATATAACCTTTCCCACCCATTGGGACAACAGTAAAAGCCATCTGAGAAGACTGTGATGCCACACTACAAGTTGTGGACCCTACACAGACTCCTGCTAGAATGAGACCCCCAGAATGGACACAAAGAGAAGAAAACATCCATTTTTTAAATATATTGTGCTAACACTAAATGTAAACACCACAGACTCCAGGCTTTTTTATCTTTGGCACAATATTGTGAGTTAGGTTTACCCGAGAGAATGAGATCGGTCATCCTTCCTTCACATTGTATATTCATTTATTTTCTGTCCAAGCATTAGGGAAGGCTACATGATGGGGGTTTGAAAAATATTTGTGAGACTGAGACAAATCATTTAGCCTCCTGCCGTTCAGCAAATGGAGTCTGTAATTTCCTGTACTTGCAGCACAAGAAGAATAAGGCAACACAAAATTGGTCCCCTCAGATTTTTAAGAGGCCAAATTTTTGAAGCACGGTACTTCTTGCAACTCATTTTTCTATCCAGTATGAATTATATCTCGTCTTCAGAAATCTCCAACCATCAAACTTTGAAAATCAGACCTTCTAAAGCATCTTAATAGGGGATCTGAAGATACACAAGACCATCAGTCATCTTTTAGTATCTTCCCAATAAAGCCTATTCCAAACCAGAATGGTGAGAAAACAACAGCCAGACTGAAAAGAAACTGGACAGAAACAGCAGCACTAGGAATAGCTTGAACACTTTAATAAGTGAACGTATAGCAAATCCTAAAACCCCTATGTATTTATAACGCAAAAAAAAAAAAATCATTTAAAACTAAGTAAAAAATACACAAAGATCATGAATCCAGCCCTGAACTGATAGGATGATAATGGTATGGTCTGCACAGAAAGCATCCAAGAAAATACATCCCAGTTACCCACAAGTGTAGCTTTAAAAGCAGGTAAGTCACACTGCATGAACCCCTTGATCTCCCACCCAGGCAGAATGCACGTGGCCTTGGCTCCATTTTGTTTCATTCATTTAGGAAGCGTACAGGTAATTTCAGTTCCACATGGGTGTTTGGGGGACCTACTACACGTGAAATTCAGAATAATCTTCCTGGCTGCTACCTGGTAGATGTGAGTTCCAGACTAAACCCCTCCTCTCCTGCCAAATCCTGGTCTTTCTGCCCCAAGGTCTTATCTGTAAGAGGCAGGCTGAGCCACTTCTTTGCTTCATAGGAGAGATGTGAGCAGATGCTTAAAAGATGATGAGTTGCTCATGCATTAAGGTGATGAGATCACAAATCTATGCAGGTTCAGACACAGACTAGAGAAGACAGAGGAAAAATGAGTGTTTACATAGCCCCAATCTAGACTGAAATACCGGTAGCAGCACCAGCATAACCAGGTCTTGGTGTCCAACAGATACACGTGGGGGAACAGCTTGTATTTCTGTCCTTCAGTACGAGCAGAAGTTCTTCAGACCATCACCAGAGTCATCTGGCAGCCCAGATACTCTATTCTGTCTTCTGTAACTGAAGACACAGCAATGCCATCTACCCTGTGCCTTTCCCCACTCAAAAAAAAACAAACAAACAAAAACCAACACCAAAACCCCTTCATCACAAGGTTCTCATTATTTGGCCAGAGGGGACTGAACTGGAGTCTGAAGAGCACACGCTGACTGCCAGCCTCCACCCCAGTATGTCCAGACATCTCCATTTAACCTCACAGACACCAGGGCACACATAATTAATTGTTAGGGATGGCCAATGTCCCTGTCCCTTCTTCACTGAGTCACTGACTTAATGCTAAAGCAGCAAAAGGAGCAAAAGGAACCCAGGAATCCTCATTTCTCTTCTTCTGTTCAAATTTGTATTTGAGGCTTCCTTCTTGCCTCTCTTTCTGTCATTATGCTAGTAATCACCTTGCCATTTAAAAAAATGAAATTGCTCCTTTATCAGCCTTGTACTTGCACTATCCTTAATTACACTCTCACATGGAAATCTTCTAAGCAAGTTCTTTGTGTCCAACAGTCCCTTCATCAGCCTCATTAACGCTATCGGGGCTGCCTTTTCCTGGATAAAAAGGGACACATGATTTAATCTGAAATTAGACACTGCAGCTTATCTGACACTCTGTGAGGCTGAGCCATCCTTTAACACAGATATTTTCCTACAGCTCCCTGAGACCATGTGTAAAACACACAGGGGGAGGAGAGAAACAGAAAAAGAAAGGTTACCTAAGGAAATACCAAACCAAACAAGAAGAAGAAAGAAAGGGAGGTGATACTGCCATGACACAGAACGCTGTTGCAAATGCCATCTGTCTATAATATGTTTGTGGAGATAATTACTTCAATATGATGCTGGTTTCTCTGTGGATCTAATACGCTCATATGATTTGCATCAGAAAGACAAATCAATGACAGCTCACTTCACGTGAAGATTTACCCTGGACAAAGGATCTTCCTGCTCCATAACGTTTGCTGTAACCAGATCCCTCTAATATCCACAGTTGGAGTTTGTGTCAGCAAATCTGGGCTTCTCTTCCAGAGCACTGTGGAATTCATTATCCTGTAGTTAGCAACTTACACCTCTTACAGTGTCACAGCTCCCATCTGATACCAAGGTGATTTGAAACTCAGGAGGCTAACTGACCATTACCAGCTTGGAGACTAATTTCGGAAATAGTTCTTTCAAACAAGACACACAAAAAGATAAAAATTCAGTTATTTGATGCATTTTTTTGAAAGGTTATTTGCTGTGTTCTGCTAGCAAATGCACATCTGCTGAATTTTGAGCAACCACTACAAACACTTTTCAGCGCAAGAGGAACTGGCATAGCCATGGCATCATCGGTGCTACCGTAGGCAGTACCAGATTCAGAGACCTGATAGCCCCAAAACAGGCCATCACCGTCACGAGTCACAAGAAACCCAACAATGGGAAAACACGAACCTGGAGAAAGCTTTGTTCTTTCCCTTAAACTTAGTTGAAACCTAAAACCATGAAGCATTTATTCCTTTGCAGGTTTTAGGAGGTCTAGTTCTTAATATTTGCTGTTACAAATATCTGACTACCCTTTTTAGCCACAGACACTTTTTTTTTTTTCCCCTCAGTGCTGTGAGCCACATCCAAAATCTTCATGTGGCTGAAAACCACACGATAAAACTTTGGAGAGCAGAGGGGGAAGGAGGTTTGGTGGTTCACAGGCAGGAAGGGAGAACAGGTTTCTGGGGGACTCATTGCTTCACTACGAGACACAGTTGGGCTGAATCACCCCTTCTCTCCCACTTCCTACAACAGCCAGGAATTTACCTTGCCCTGCAAAGTCTTTGCTGATGTGACCTTGCTGGTCACAGCCTCAGCACGGAAGCTGCACTTATATTATTTGTAAAAGTCACATGTAGGCAGTCTTTCTGAATTTCCAGAATTTGAAGCTTGATAATGTATTATGGTAAAGAACATTCCCACTTAGTTTTGCAGCAACTGAACAAGTATTTCCTCAACTGGTTTTGACATTTGTTAAACTCACTTGTTTGCTTTTTGGATTTCTGGTACATAGTAACAGGAATCAGATATCTGATCCCTTTCCTGAGCTGCTGCATTTAGTTCAACCAAGTGAACTGAGTAGCTCCAGTTGTTGCCTTCGGTGCAAGTCTTCTGGTTTTATTGATGGCACATTTTATCTGTCATCAGGCTGCCCACTCATCTGGCTTGGCTAAATCCTTTGGAAGATCCTGACAGTCTGCCTTGGTATTAACTAATCTAATTTATGTTTTATGCCACCTGCAAAATTTGACAGATGGCTGATAAATGCATAACTATTATAATGTCGCTAATTACTATTAAGTTTATTGCCTTTCTCACAGCTCCCTGCTAAATGATTAGATGACTTCTTCCACAGTGATACCTGCAATACCGACTCTGAAACTGCATGTGCAGCGGAAGTCCTTAGCCTTACCCATTGCATACCCTAGGGAAACACAGGGTGGGAGACCCTATAGGACTGCAGCCTATGTCAAGGATCACCACGCTCAGAGGTGTGTCCTTAAGGCCAGACAGTTACTATGAAATCTCCGTTAACTCAAGCCAAGCTACAGCAGAACAAACAGAAGGATTTCTTTACAAAATCCAGACCAGACAATGTCATTTCCAGATTTCTAAAAGCATCATAAAACCTTCTAGTATCCCAATTTACCAGACACAGATATTGCATCAAGACAAACAAGGAACTTCCAAAGAATGATCCAGTAAGACAGAGAAAGAGCTGGGTATGGGTATGGGAGGACCTGGCACAGAAATCCCCTCTTTGTCTGAAGTAATGGATGTTTTGCAAACAGCACTTGCCAGTCTCCAGTGAAACTGCAGAAGACAGGAGTCTGAGTTGGATGAGGCTCCACCACCCAGACTGGACATACGCAAAGAAGCCTGGTATGAAGGTGTTACTATGAAAATAATCTTACCCTTGAATTAGGTTATCAGCAGCTCAAACAGGATTTAACACTGGAAGAATTACACTATCCAAGATGGCCACCTCACAGGCAGCAAACCCAGGGCTCCTTCTGCTTGGTAAAACACTGGGGCAGGGACTATCTTCTGCCACAGGTACAACACAGTGCCTGAAGCAATGGGACCGTCATTTTCAGTGGACTTTAATTCAGATAACAAATCAGGATCAATCCAAAGATAAGTAGCTGGCTTGGACTTGTGGGGAATCTCACAGAGGTTGAGGGGTATTAAATCTTCCCGTAACCAGTAACATATGCCGTTGGCATGGGAAGAGCAGCTGGGCAGCCACTGCTTCCATCCCCAGGTGCTGCAATGTCTCCAGTGCACAGGGCTCTTTGCCGATGCAGAGGAGCTGGATGGATGTGCCTTATCAAGAGCCCTCCCTCTTACGGTTGATAGTGGACAGGAGATTAAAATATTACAAACACAGCTCCCTCTCAGGACTGCTGCTGTGATCAGCTTCCTCACACATCTCAGGTCCATGGCTGCTTGTGGCTGCAGGATGGAAGGGCAAAGCAGAGAGTCACCATGACAAACGTGCCCACCACAGACACTTGGGGTCTAATTCAAAAACCTGCAGCTGTGATTTTGTCTCCTTCTGCACAATGAGCAACAAGAAACACAGGTAAAAGCAGCACATGTCATCCCTGACCTTCTGTAGCGATTTCAAGTTTGTTCATGGAATCATAGAATCACAGAATCAGAACCATAGAATTGTTTAGGTTGGAAAGGACCTTTGAGATCATCAAGTCCAACTGTTAACCTAGTACTACCAAGTCCACCATTAAACCGTGTCCCTCAGCACCACATCTATATGTCTTTTGAATGCCTCCAAGGATGGGGAATCCACCACTTCCCTGGGCAGCCTGTTCCAGTGCTTGACAACCCTTTTGGTGAAGAAATTTTTCCTAATATCCAATCTAAACCTCCCCTGGTGCAACTTGAGGCCATTTCCTCTTGTCCTATTGCTCGTTACTTGGGAGAAGAGACCAACTCCCACCTCACTACACCCTCCTTTCAGGTCGTTGTAGGGAGCGATCAGGTCTCCCCTCAGCCTCCTCTTCTCCAGACCAACCACTCCCAGCTCCCTCAGCCGCTCCCCAGCAGACTTGTGCTCCAGACCCTTCCCCACCTTCGTTGCCCTTCTCTGGACTCGCTCCAGCACCTCAAGGTCTTTCTTGCAGTGAGGTGCCCAAAACTGAACACAGCACTCGAGGTGCGGCCTCACCAGTGCCGAGTACAGAGGGATGATCACTGCCCTGGTCCTGCTGGCCACACTATTGCTGAGACAAGCCAGGATGCCATTGGGCTTCTTGGCCACCTGGGCACACTGCTGGTTCATGTTCACCAATACCCCCAGGTCCTTTTCCACTGGGCAGC
>NW_009594142.1:0-8701 GCF_000690535.1 Cariama cristata | reverse complement strand
GGGTCCCAGAAGGTCAGAATGGAAGCTCCACCAGCCCCGTGCCCCCGTTGGTTGTCGTGATTATCCACAAAGACCAGAGCTCTGTCGGAAGGCACAAAGCCCCAGCCTTCTCCCCAGTTCCTAGCAAAAAACACAGAGACTTGAAGCTACCCTGTCAACTGGTGTATCCAACATACCCCCACATAAGTCACAGCATCTTCATCCTTACTTTAAGTAGGCCATCTTTTCTCCGTTCCACTTGCGGATCACTGTCCCCAGTTTTGCACCGTACTTGAATTCTGTCACTCGGCCATTTCCAAAGTAGTCACTGCCTTTGATTGGCTCTCCGCCCAAGTCAATTACCTGGCAGACGAAGGAGAAACTGCATATGTTCTCATCTCACAGAGAGAAAAAATGCAGGGTACAGTCCTGAACATTAGCTCTTGCTTTACATTGAGAGAAAAAATATTCAAGTATGCTTATTTCTGTTGTGTAGATCAACTCAAAGCTGGTATCATGGACACATGTAAAAACATGACTGAACAAAGAAAAGGTAGAGGTGAATGACAATCTGTTGTGGAGGTATTTTTAAAAAGCAAAACTACTTATGTCTGCATGTTGCTCCAAAGAAATGGCTAGCTCTTTCTGGGGTAACATTGGATGAAGATGTATTACCATCATTCCTCTGAAGGAGGAAGGTGAAAGAGATATACTGAAGACAAACATAAAGGAAAAAAACATGGAGATTACCTCCTGGTAAATGAAAGGTTTTGTTCCTGCAGAAAACCATTTAGTATTTAGATCTTTTAGCTTATCCAGAAATGCTCTCATGTCCCCAGGCCACATATGCTTGGCAGCATCAATTCGGAAGCCTGCTACACCAATATCAATGAGGTAGTTCATGTACTCGGCAACCTTTGAGCGTACATAGTCCTTCTCCAGGGCCAGATCAAGAAGGCTAACCAAGCGACAGTCCCGGACCTGTTTAATGAAAAAAAAAAAACCAACAATTTTTGAGGTTCCACTCTGTCAGCTTGTAAAACCTTTCAATGAAATGTTTGCATGTTTTGAGTCATAAAATCAATTCTGTTTGGATATCTAATTTGCATAGAAGAGAATTATGCCAAGGTCTGTTTGCTGGTTTTGGCTGGGATAAAACCCTATGGTCTGGTACAAAGGGACCAGGGGTGGAGAGTGTAATGGAAATACCTTTAAATTGTTGTAATGCATGATTTGAGTTGCAAGTTATAGGAATTACTATAGCAGAAACCACCTGAACCAGCGGAGGACATGCTTTACAAGAAGCAGTGCAAGTATAGCAGTGACTCCACCTGGCTTTGGTGCCCAAGAACCACACAACAAACCACTTCTCCTGTCCTGAGAGACCACCGTAACAGATGAAGCCCAAAGTCATGAACTAAATGAAATCAATGCACATCTGTGGACATTTTAGACATTTTACAGGGGTGGTCCATAGACTAGAGGAATGATATCTGTGTATTATATCAAGGGATGGGAAGGGGGGGTGGTGGTTAATGAGGTTGTATCAGACAGTATGGTACCTGAGTATGACACAGATGGTATGGAATAAGGGGTGGAGAATGTGCTGGTTTTGGCTGAGATAGAGTTAACTTTCTCCACAGTAGCTAGGATGGGGCTATGTTTTAGGTTTGTGCTGGAAACAGTGTTGATAGTGCAGGGTTGTTTTTGTTACTGCTGAGCAGGGCTTGCACAGAGTCAACGCCTTTTCTGCCAGCAAGTAGGCTGGAGGTGCACCAGAAGTTAGGAGGGGAGACAGCTGGGACAGCTAACCCCAACTGACCCAAGGTATATTCCATACCATATGACATCATGCTCAGCATATAATGCTGGGGGAAGAAGAAGGAGGTGGGGGGATGTTCAGAGTGATGGTGTTTGTCTTCCCAAGTAACCATTAGGCATGATGGATCCCTGCTTTCCTCGAGATGGCTGAGCACCTGCCTGCCCATGGGAAGTGGTGAATGAATTCCTTGTTTTGCTTTGTTTGTGTGTGTGGCTTTTGCATTACCTATTAAACTGTCTTTGTCTCAACTCATGAGTTTTCTCACTTTTACTCTTCCAATTCTCTCCCCTGTCCCACCGTGGGGTGAGTGAGCAAGCAGCTGTGCAGTGCTTAGCTGCCAGGTGGGGTTAAATCACAACAGTCTGCATCAAGACACAGGTAAATTTACTATACAGCTCAATAGTCAAGTTAGGACAGTTGGTGAAGGGTATCACCTCCCTGTGCAGATGTCATCAGAACTGAGGATGAGAAATGGCATGGTGTTTTGTTGCAAAGTGGCTGAAGGAAGAGCAGTAACCTTGAGACAGAACTGCCATACATTCCATTTACAGAAAAGAGTAAGTCACTCAACCAGTGTACCTCCTTGCACTGCTGTTAATTTTCCAAGGGTGCTCCTTATCAAGATCATCTGAGTTTACAAGCTATAAGAAACAGCTCACCAGCTGAGCTGAGTACACTGGGCTCTGTTCAGGAGCAAACTCCTGCATATGCCCACTTTAAACATGAGGGGAGCGTTCTTAATTTTTCAGTACCTAGAATATTTTGCACCACGAGTACTTTTCCTGTACCGATGTTCACTACTTCCTTCACTTGTCAGGTGGCTAAACTCAGGTTTTATGAGAAACTAGTCCCTTTGTTTGGCCTTACTGTAACATTTACACAACAGGTTAATAAAAAAAAAAAAAAAAGGAAAAATATTTCAAACTTTTGTCAAAGTTACCTGATACATATCACCATAATTTTCAATTTCTCCACTTCCAGTTCGACATTTGCCATCGTTGAAATCCCAGCCAGAGTATGGCACAGCTGGAAAGTCTCTGTTCCCAGCATTAAAATAACTTCCACAGGTAGAATGTGTGCCTGAGCCACCTGCAGCCCCACACATGTGGTTGACAACAGCATCCACATAAATACGAACCTGGAAAAGCAGTAAGTGCATTTCAGTATGTTTTGCAATAATGGTGAAGTGATAGCCAGGGTTTTACCACATCACTATTAATTCGATCTTTTTTTTCCCCCTTCATTTTATTCTCAGTTTATGCCTCCTTTGAGGACACCAGCAGTAACTTCCCTCAGTTGAGCGAGCACTTCTTGCTTTATCAGATACAGATTTTTCAAGGTACTTACTCCAACGTTGTTGCACCTGGTCACCATATCTCTGAATTCATTTTCATTTCCTGATCGAGTGCAGAGCTTGTAGCTGACAGGCTGATATCTTTCCCACCAGGGTCTGTTCGGGTTAGTAATGACAATATTTTCATTTGGAGGTGAAACCTGCAGAGGAAATTACATACTTTGATAAGAAAAGACTAGACGTGGCACTTAGTGCCATGGTCTAGTTGACATGGTAGTATTAGGGCAAAGGTTGGTCTCGATGATCCCAGAGGTCTCTTCCAACCAAATCGATTCTGTGAAATCAATTGGTTTTATATCAGTGTTTCAAGGGCAAAATCTGTGCTCAGCATCTCTGCCCTCAGAGGCAGGCTAGCACCCAACCCAGTCTCTCTCTCCCACAGCATAAGCACAGGTCTGTGAGATATCTGTCTTGTAGACTGGCAAGAGAGAAGTTTTATTTTGTTCCTGTAAACTGCCCAGGTCCAGCACAGGTCTGCTTTCAAGGACACATGCATGGGAGGGCTGAAGCCATAGGAATTATTTTTACCTGGAATAGTAACATCGTTAGGAAAGCCAAAACTCAATGTTTGTGCGCTTCCCTCAGAACAAGGTAAAGAGGAAAACTTAGCTTTGCAGGGGAAGTGCTTCAGAGGAAAGCGTGTCCCTTTGTAACTGATCTGCTAGAGATCAGTATCATCCATTGGCCCTGCAGGCTCTAGGGGTTTGTCTACCAGCAGTTGCTACTTCCATCCCTGCCTTTCTGATCCCAAAGTTACTTGGAGTTGGCTGTCTCCGATTCAGGCATTTTGATTTATTAATTAAATGCTACAATGCCATTTTCATAGCTACTCACAGAAAACAACTTACCTGAACTCCTCCAAATCCATTAGGAGCTAAATAGCGTTCACACTCAAGAGCAATATCTGCCCAGCGCCATTCAAAGAGATGTACAATAGACGTCCTCCCAGAGAGAGTATTGGGGTTGTACTGTGCCCCGCAAAACCCTACAGCTGCAAGCAGGAGGAGGACTTGCATGATGCCTTCAGTATAAGGCTGTGGTCTCTCCACTGGCAATTTATACTTCTACAAGATGACAAAGTTCCTATTGCAGCTGTCAAAATTCACACAGATCAATGCTATCAGTTATTATCTGGCTAGCTAGCTTGATATCATTCTTCTGTTTTGTTTTTTCCTGGATTGCCCAACAGCTGACGATAAAATACCTTTTCACAATGATTATACATTATCATAAACCAAGCAGTCTGTGAGCAGTGCATCCAAATTCAGAATGGTACTCTTTCCAATCACGTAAACAAAGATACTTTATCAAAAGTATTCTAAAACATAACATATAAACCCTCAAAGGGGGCTCTGGAAGGTAAAAGGAAAGGCAGGTGATTAAAAGACAACTGGAAATCTAATAGATCTAGAAGAATGAATGATTTTGCCCTCATTCAGATGCATCGAGCTCTCAGGATTAGAGCCACTCTCAGTCAATAACAGATGTATCACAGAATACATCCTGGGTCTTCACCAGGCAAATCACACTGGTAACTAGCAACTGACCCCTTTTCATATGTGAAGTTTTTCTAGCATCATTGCCTGGTCCCTGCTAGGAACTGCCACTGGTTTTCTTCAGACGGTTGTGCAGAGCAACTGTTGCTCTACCTAATTGAAAGTGATCAGAGCTGCGATTGTTTTGCTCTCCAACAGAAACTCTGCATAAAGTTTCATCTACGTTAAATGGCCAATGATTCATCTGAGTCAAGGAAGGAAACCCAAAATCAGATGTAAAGTGATACTGCAGATGAGTTTCGACTGCTTGACATAAAACTGAATTTGAAAGCCAGAGCTGGTGTTGCCTAAGTCCCTTCTGGCTTTTCCCACAATTTCCTCCTTCAAAAAAAAAACTTTCTGACTTTTGCTCGTGATGTAATTTCAGATCTTCATTTGGAACTGACTTACAAGAGCAAGGTCTCAGGAACAACACTCCATGAATAAGCTCAAGTTGTGCCAATGACAAAACAACACTCAGAGAATACAAAGACCAAAAAATCCCTGACATTTGATGAATATCTGTGAGAAAAACAAAAAGTCCACAAAACGGCACATCTACTCCAAGAGAAACCTCAGTGCACTTCGTACCTGAATTGACTCTAGCATGTTCTTTTTGAAACTAGCTATGCCATTAAATATGTCACATGCATCCTTCTCTTTCCCAGAATTTGTCTTCAAGGACGAAACACAGAAGCAGGTCCCATTTGCCCACCTGTTAATTTTCATATCACAGACCTTATTAAAGGTCTTTTTTTCCACTACAACAATGAAATAGTACATTACTGCAAATGACCTTGCCTACTCACTAACAGCAAGAAACCAGTGAGATGATTGCACCTTGTGATTACCAATTCAGTGAGAACATATCCCCCTATTCCTCAATATTACCGAGCGCAACCAAATGTGCCTGAGGTTAATTTTTAAATCACCATTCCCTGTAGGGTTCCACTAATGTAATAGCATGTCACTGCATAACATTCAGTTTCCAATGATATGTGTTTTCCACCGAAATACACTGCTGTCAGCCAAGGAAAGTAAGAACTCATCCTTGATAGCCCCATGCAGCAGATGGCCAACCCACCGGCGAGGGGATTGGGACCCCTCACGTGACAGGCTACTCGGCACCTCGAGCTGAACAGGCTGCAGTATTTTAGCATGCTGAGGACATGCATGAGGGAAGGAGAGAAGGCAGCCATCCAGCACTGATGATTTATGAGGCTTTCTGAAGTATAACCCCAAGTAGAAAGTATTTAGTATGCGGTTTCAAACAGCATCTGTGTCAGCTGCCTAATAAATTGGCTCTGATTTTCAGGGGAGTTTTAGGGGAGTTGAAACTTTGGGTAGATGAGACATTGGAGGGGTTTGGCTTTGTTTTGAAATCCATTTGATCCCCCAGTATCATTGGAAACCTGTTGTGAAGAACTGGAGGATATGGGTTCTAGATATTGAAATGAGACCCTTTTATTTGCAAGCGTTTACATGGCAAACCAAAAAAAGCGGGCCTCCTGTCCTATGTCCCTATGTGGTCATAGCACCACTCTGTCAATCAAATACACAATTGATACCATGCTGCAATGGCAGCATTTTCCCAATACAGTGCTGCAGCGTCAATGCATAGACAAGACCCACCAGCATGTGACTGAGCACTAAACCCTGCCAAAGGAAGAAGGCTTAGAGGAGACAGGCAAGAGTGGCTTGCCCATGAAGCTCAGGGAATAATGCAGGCTGTGACTGTCCACAGGGGTTGCAAAGAACGCTGACTTGATCTCAACACAAAGAGGGCTGTAGGGTGGCCTTTATTTTAGATAAACAGCTATGTCAGTTGAGTGCATCAGCTGCTAGTGTATCTGTTTGTCCCCAAGTTAATTAAAAGACTCTGAGTGTCTTCCTGGTTTAGCCAGACCAGCATGAGGAGCAGTGTACACATGGCTCAACACAAGAGAGTTTATAAAAACTAAACAGCTAACAAAAGATTTTTGAAGATAGCAATGGGCTTTAGCTGGTTTCAAGCGACATATTTCTTTCCGGTGACTGGGGACACCCAGCATCCTGATGGTGGGTGTACTATAGACACCAGCAATGAAGATCATGTCAGTATTGTGACTGAACCATATATTGCAATTGTTATATTTTGCTAAGTGTAACAGACTTGTATTGTGATTTCAGTATATTTTGTATCACTCTCAACTCAGAAAAAGTATCTAACATTAATTATCTTCAAATAAGTAACTTTGATATCAAACATTACACCCTCCACAAGTGGAATATCTAAAAGAAGCTGGTTAGAGAATATTGGACTCTGACACAGTCAGAGCAATCTCAATGCAGTCATCCACCTCACTGCTGTTTAGCTTGATAAAATGAATAATAAATAGTGTTGTGCTCTGCCATAACAATGGCTTGAAGGGTATGAAAAGGTAGTTAAGTGTGCCTATGTATTAAATGCAGCATTCAGCCATTCCCAGACAGGTTATTAAAAACAACATAAAGGACTAATGGAGATGACAGTCTTAAAGATGCTCAGTTCTAGATACTAGGTTTGAATTATCATCTTTAAAAAAAGAACATGTCTACATTTATTGCTACTCACCAGACAGGAGTATCATAACGTGCTACAAAGTTGAGATTGTCCTTCTCTCAGGAAAGAAATAATTCTCAAATTTCAGTGGTATCTGCCATAGCAAGTGCACTGGAAATTGCAGGAAGGATGGCAAACAGTGGTTTCAGAGGACCAGAGAAAGACAGTACAAGAAAAGGTTAAGGTGTCATAGCTGTAGGACCCAAAAAGTCATGCCAATTTCCACAGTATAGATGCGTTCGTCACCTTGATTATAAATTTTCAGCTGCTAGGATACTGCTACTATCACGCACTACATGAGATGTCATGCTTTTAAATCAGCTTTCCTGCAAACTGACTTCAGGTATGTTCTAGAACAACGCTGATGTGAACCCATCCCTTTGCCACCCCAGTTTGCACAAAAAGTGGAGCCAGTCTGTTCCAAAGGAGCATGAGGGCTCCCTGACCTGACCCTGGGAGCAAATAACAGCTTTGCAATGGCTATTAACAGCCTGCCACATGGGTCTCCCAATCTTTGACACCGCTCCAGTGAGCGGATCTAGGGGCTGCATTTTGCCAGCAGGCCCCTGCCCTCAGCAAGGCGGTGCTGGCCACAGCGAACAAGGGAGTCAGACGGTCAGGTCCAGCCTCCAGGCCAGGGACACTGCCTGGCCCCTTCCTCCCACACCACAACAGCCTTGCCAGACACTCGGAGCCCTTGGGCACACTGACAGTTGATGTCCAGCCCCAGCACCCCTGCAGTCTCTCTCCCACCACAAAAAAGGGAAACAGACCTTAAAAGTACACCTTGACCTCAAAAATAATAAATCCAAGTGTTGCTCTTCCATTTGCCCCTCCAGGCTGAGACGCAATGAGTGCTTTTGGCCAAGCAGACATTCTGTCTTAAAGCAAGGGCTGCACTCTCACGTTTACCTCGGCATTTTCTCATGGCTGACAACAAACTTGGGAAAGCACCCAAGTCTGAGCTCCATCTGCATCATTCTCTGAGATATTACAGAATTACAGAGCCTAATGCAGCACAGACACAAGAATGTGCTGTGCTTCAGTCACTGTCACGAGGTCTAAGTGATGCTTGTAGATACAGCGCACTTCTTAGACACCTCTGGAACAGCCACAGTGCATGCTAGTTTGCAGCAAGTCATCGGGGCTAATGATACAAGATCTGTTTTTTTGATTTGTACAGTCACATGCTGACTGTGATAACCAGACAACGTGCTGGTTTGACTGATGTCATAGGCCAGAATAAACTACTGGCAGGGCCCAGCTTCCTGTGCTGACCCAGACCTCGAGTTTGGTTTCTCGCAAGAAACAGATAAACCATCTGTTTGTCTAGGCACTGCCCGTAGCTGACTGCCCACAATGTGGCTGCTCTGGTATACAGATATGTGTGTACATATCAGCCTTGGAAATACTGCATTTTTAACTTACCC
>NW_009594141.1:150722-196080 GCF_000690535.1 Cariama cristata | reverse complement strand
TAGACAGCATTTTAAAAATGTGTCTCAATTTTGGTGCCTTTATTATGCTTCCACCCTGCCGTGAGATTCACCTAAAGGACCTGATTTGCAGTGGATAGAGATGTGGTACTTTCAGAAAGTCTAGGCTTCTTCAAAGGCTAAAGATTGGTTTCATTTACCTGTAGAAATTAAAAATTAGCCCAAAATTATTTAAAATATACTTGCAAGAACACTTAACTCAGTAAATTTGATGACTTCAAAGCATATTAGTGAGATCTAGATCCTTGTTTTGCTAGACATTGTACTTACTAATATAATCTCTTTTAAGTCAAGGACTTATGTTAAAAAACCCCAAACAAGTAAATCGATAAATAAGAAAAACTTAAATCCAACATTTAACATCTAATGTTAAATCTAACATTGCCCATGTAATAGCCAGTTATTCTAGTTCTCTGATGTATGAAGAAACACATTTTTATCACAGCATGACTTACACTTCAGTGCAACATAAATGCAATTCTTTCATCTGTAATTTCCACATATAAACACAAATCTTGAAGTAAAAACAATCATAAAACATAGCTGAGTTAAATCTGTTGACCAGTCTATAGAACATACATACTTTTTTATGAGTAGATGGTTTTATAGTTTTTCCATTAAATGCTGTACTAAACATTGTTTTTAAGGAGAGCAGTAATTGTAAACATTTAGAGTAAAATTAGGAATAATTACAATGTTTCTCCTTCAGTAACATCTTTTAAAATAGGGGTCGCAATTACTACTGAGTTAAAAAGTAAAATAGTTTGTTTTAAACTGGCAGAACTAGCAGATAGGTTGTAATGAGTTTCAAATTTGGTGGTTAGGCCAGAGTACAGTTGATGTAGATGGAGGTGGCTGACTCCTGCTGAGGACCTACTCCACTGTCTGTACTGAGAATAAGAGTTCCTTCATTTGTGGCTCCGTAGTGAAGCTATTTGAATGAAATACTGTGAGTTTTTTTTTTTTTTTTAAAGTTTTCAGACTCTAAATCAAAGTCTGTCCCTTTTTCATTGGAATATCTGTTGAGATTGGAAGTTATCTGGCTCAGCCTGACAGTTGTGGCTTCTTGTGTAAGGACAAAAGAGAGAAATGACATGCCTACAGTCACACAAAACTGTGTTACAAGGTGTGGTCCCATAGTAAATGCTTTCTTTGCCTAGCTGTCACTGTTTGTAAAGGGTCTTCTTGCCTCTCACCCAAAAGGAGGGTGCTTTCATCTCCAGCTTCTTACTGTCCTCCTATACCTGGAGATGGAATTCCTGAAGTCATGGGGTGTGGGAGAATGCTGGCAGCCACGACTACAGGCCATTGAGGCTGGAGCAGAGGTGCTGTTTTGATCACCGTGCTCTCTCTCTTGTCTTACGATGTGGACAAGAGCTCAGAGTGTTTCTCACTTGTGCTGTTGCTGATGTGGTTGTTCTGGGATCTGAAGCCTTTCGTTTTTTCATAGCCTTCATAACTTTTCTTTTTTTTTTTCCTCCCTTGGCATCTCAGAGTTCAGAAAAGAAGAGTGGGTGCCCGGAAGACCTTGCAGTGTGACTGGTGTGGCCATGATTTGTGTAGTATACTGCAGAGCTAGGAGGGGATAAAGAAAGTGAGTTACCATGACTTACTCAGTGGAGACCCCTTACTCAGAGCAGAGGTAGCTGCCTGTCTTCATGGGAGGGTGGTGGGGGAAGAGCACACAATTTAATAGGCTTTCTATATTGGTTCAGCTTGTTTACTGTGGCAATTGTAGCTGAAGATAGTAATTTGAAAGCCGTGTTATGTGAGAGAAGATAAGTGCCCTCATGAAACACTAGTAAGGGCATAAGAAAAGACACAGAGGGCCATGTGGAAAAAAAGGACAAGTGAGCCATCTGTAATATTAGAGACACTACTACTAGATGCTGGTAGTGCTTCTAAAG
This sequence comes from Cariama cristata, assembly GCF_000690535.1. Lineage (NCBI taxonomy): Eukaryota > Metazoa > Chordata > Aves > Cariamiformes > Cariamidae > Cariama > Cariama cristata. The sequence continues at coordinate 194,155 of NW_009594141.1, read as the reverse complement.
TCATAAATTGGTAATGCTATTAGTGTTAGATGCCAGAGCTGCTGCTGGTGTCCAACAACAGGAGTTATTTTCCCACTGGGAGAGCGAGTCCGGCTGTCCCTGTGGAGAGAAGTGTATTAAAAACATGGAAACTGGTGAATTATGTTATATTTTGGAAAATACTGAAATATATCTTGTACAATGCCTGCACTGTTGCATTTCAAATAGGTTCAGATATGTAACCTAGAGCAAAATAGGAGAATGTATGCGACTGGTTTGTGTTAGACACTAAGCTGGTATGTGGAAGAGCATTAAGAAGGAAGGGAAAGGACACAGACAAAGGATTTAAGGTGGAGATAGGTAAAGAATAAATTAGAGCTGGCTTTCCATCAGCACCCCTCAAGTAGGAGAATGCAAGGAGTGTCTTCTTCAAGGAAGAGCACATCTCTGCGTAGTGATATTCCGTTCTTCATTGCTGCAGTAGCAGACCCAGTCATACATGGACACCCTGTTAAAATAGGCTATGTGCAAATGCCAAATGAAAGATAGTATCTGCCTGATAGAGCTTGTCCTGCAAATATAATGGAAGGTATGATAGGTGAGCGCAGGTAGGTGGGGAGGTGCAGGGAGACATTGTATGTGCTAATGTACTGATCCTGCTGTGAAAACAGTAGGCAGAGACCGATTCTCCCAAGGACTTGGTGCCTCTTACAGCACTTCTTTTCTCTTTGGGGAATGTGTTGTAGTTGCAGAAGCCTCCTTTAGAAGAGACAGCTGATAAAGAGAGTTCTGTGAACGCTGTGTGACTAAGTCAATGCCTACTTGTACCAGTGGTATGACTAAGACTTGTATCAATATAATGAACTCCTCAGTAAGGCAAGCGGAGTTGGAGAGATGTTATAGGACAACAGGTGAAATAACAGCTTGAGGTCTCTCTACTCCCAGAGAAGTATTACTTCAGTGACAGCAATAATGATTTCTTTGTGGTTTTACAAGATACCTCAGCTTCAGAGCAGTGAGTCAGAGCATTCCACAAACAGTGTGTTTTTAGTGTAGTGTATCACTTTGCAACTTGAACTTATACTTCTGTGTTCCTTTAAAACAACTAATGAAATCAACTAAAGTGTTTAGCTTCACAGAAGGTGCCTTATATATGCAAACAGTTGTGTACTGAAGAAAATCTGTCTGTGTCCCAAGAAAGCAGTCTCTATTAACAGACACCAGAAGGTCACCTCAGATCATAAACTGTGTTGTGAAACATAAAATAATTCTGACTTTCCAAAAGTTTTTGTATACAAACAAGTAACAAGATAAGGAAGTCAATGTATTTGATTCCATTTCAGACTTTTGTAAACAAATAAACTGCAACCCCAATCTGATAGTATACAAAAAACTTGTCAGCATGCATCTTTTTTTTTTTTTTTTTTTTTTTTTGTCCTTCTCCTCCTCCTCATTAGGTACAAAGATGTTGATTTTGTTAATGTTTATCGTGTTTATATCGGATAAACTCTCTGCATTATGAACCTTATAATGTAGTGTTACACAAAGAACCAAGTTCATTTTGGGACATTCTGATACTAAAAAAGGGTGAGAATATTGTCATGTGTTTGACAGCAGATAATTTGGTGACATTTGGGTAACTTTGTTTACCACTCAGGAGGTCCGTGCAGGCACTTAAGTGGTTGGTTACATTCACAAATAAGTAAATCCTGTGTGGCTAAATGACAGTGAGAGTGTGTTGCAGATTGGAGTTCATTTTTCATTTCCTAGTTTTAGAGTAGTTCCATTCAAATCCTTTCTCTTTTATGATTTTATGTATTGCAGCCCATGTGTTTGGAAGTTACAACAGTGAATATCTGTGAAAATTAGGTATAAGCAAATCAAGTGGAGAAGATCTGGAAAATGTAAAGTGTTTTTTAGATTCACAGAATTTATCAACCTTTTGGAAAATTTTTTGCTCCCAAGAATAAGCACTATATTATGTCCAAGAAACATCAGTTGTTGCAGGGAATGGGGGAGTCAAGGGGAGAAGAGTAGTTTTATGTGAATAAAAGTTCTGTGCAAATGCTGAAGAAAACCAGAGATGACGTTGCATGGCAGAATTGATCTGTTCCAGCAAGGATATATGCTGTAGATGGAGTAGCAGCTGAATTGCTGTAGAAATTAATTTGCCCCACACAGAATAAGTTGAATAATTTACTAGAATAAACATGCAGGGCCATGATGGGAAGCCATCTATTCAGTATATCTACAAGGAGACCAAAAAAAAAAAGTAATCTTGTAACTTGCTCTTTGCAAGCGGAGAGGGAAGACATAAAAAGATTTCTTGGGCTGTGTGTATAGCAGGATGGAGAAACAGGATGGAGAGAAGCCACTCTGCATGCTGCCATTGTGTTGAGAAAATATGGATGCTGAGAAAAATGGACTCACTAATTCTCACAGCTGCCGATACAAAGGAGAAATCTTTAGTGTTGCTCCTCATATCACTGCATGTTTCTTTCCTCTGGAGGAAGGAAGAACGGGAATCTTAAGAAATCTGTCCCTGGAGCAATGCAGCTGTGTACTGTTCCTTACACAGGACCTGTGATAATTGTATCTGTTTTCTGTATGATAGCCACAAAGCTTGTATGGTTACTGCCAATAATACAGTGGTGGAGAATAATTTACAAAGGAAAAAATACGTGGTCTGATTTTATTTTTCTTCACAGCAAGGTAAGAGGATGTCCCAGGTCTCCAGCAGGAGAAACCTGACAGAGGGGGAGTGAACCCCTTGCGTAGGTATGTGTGTACAACCTGTGAAATAGGCCTTCGCCTGCCGCCTCGAGCAGAGCAGCGTGCTATATAGCTTGTGCATTCACAGCCCGGGGAGCCAGGGGACACAGGCGTCAGCTTGCTGGAGAGCGGCGGGTGTGTTAGCGCTCCATCAGGCTTCCTTTGACAGGCAAGCCCCAGGCTTCTGCGTGACAGTTGTCGAGTGTGTTGTACTTATACCTGATGTCTGAGAGTAGTGTAGGAGAGATGCAAAGCTTTAATAGTTAAACAAGGTGCTCATCAAAATAGACAAAATATGTTGAAATGAAACATAGTTGTTTCTTGCAAACAGCTGGGAAACGGTAGCCGTGGTGCCAAGTCTCTTTTTTTTTTGTTGGATAAATAAAACTTAATCAGAAGAAAACTATTTAATCCTCCTTCATACATGAGAAAGAAGCAAAAAGGGTACAAATCCACTGTTTGCTTTTGCACGTCCACTGTTGTTTCAGACTTCTCTTGGCTTTTGTTTAGAAGAGAGAAAACTAGTGGTTTTCAGTTGGTCTGCATCAAAAGATGCTTATGTCTCTTGTACAATATTGAATGGTTAACTTCCATTAAGACCAGTTGAATGAGTACATTGTTTAGGAGACTTTCTGACTTCTTTTGCTACAGCCTCCTGTCACATCAGTAAGCACACATGCCTCTGTCCCAGCTTTTCCCCAAAACGTTATGGAAGCGTTGTATTGGGTTTGGCTGGGCGTGTAAAACATACCCTGATAGATGAAAACTTTTTGTGTTCCTGTTGGAGAGCATTCAGGCAGTTGGATTTGGTGAAGTGTATATACTTGAGGTGGAACGCGTCTTAGGCAGTGTTAACTAGCAGTCTGTATGGAGTTGTTTCGACTCCCTTAATAGCCGAAGAAAAAAGAGATATGTCCGTAGGGTGATTGACCCTCAGCCAGTGGTTGAATTTTAATGCATGTGTTTAAATACATTACTTCTAGATGGCTGAAGTGACATAAATTTTGTCTTTCCTGGTGTAATAGCAAGTATTTTCATCATAGTGAGTAGTTAAACTGGGAACTGCTGTGTAATGTAAGCATGTTTGCCTTAAGACAGTGTGTAACTAGCATGTTAGAGGTAACAGCTGATTGTTACCACTATCTGACTGCATGCTAGGAGTGTTGGCAGAAACACTCTCTGAAGTTACAGAAGGGTTTTTGTTAATGATCACAGTCTGGTTTTCTGACTTTGTAACATTTCCCACCATACGAAGTAATTTGGAATATGGGCTTGCATATAGGCAGGTGAAGTAGTTTGTTGTAAGCTGGCAAAAGGGATACTCTGGTGTCCAGGTCTTCAAATGCTTGATTTCAGTAATGTAGTTGTGTACCACTCTCCTTCTGCTTGTTTTGCTGTTGAAATAGGAACCGCCAGGTTTCTTCTGCTGCTGATGCCTATAAAATTTTGACTCGCAGAACTGCTTCTCTAACTACTGCTGGGAAATGAGTTCAGTGGGGTGGTTGATGGAGCAGCTGCTCCCTGTGCCTTGCCCAGCTGAGAAGATTATTCTGCTATCAGTTGATTTGCCTTTCCTGCCTACCCGAAGTTCTTCCACTGTCCTCACATGGATCATCTTCTGGTGAATTTGCGGAGCCTTATACCTTGGATCTATTAGTGAAGCAGACTTTCTTGTGCACACTTAATTCATTGTGCTCTCATGAGAATGGTTTCGTACTACCCAAGGCTTATGATTAGTCTGGTTTTTGAAGGCTGATTCAGCAGACATGTCTCCTATGGCAGTCTCAAGTCCAGCAAGTATTATGCATATCTGCTGCATCAAATTCCATGGAGCTTGTGGGTGGTTTGGAAATAATGTAAGCTAAGCAGTTTTTGAGCACAGCTTGTTTCTGTAGGTGAAGGCACTATAGCTTCTACAAAGTGCAGCTTTTTAAATTTTTTTTTTTTTTTTTTTTGTCAGGTACACTAAACAGGGGCTTAGAAGTGAGAAGTTTCAGTGAGAACCACTCTTTCTTAAACAAAGATCTGGATGAAGTGAGAGAATCCAATTTGCAGTGTTCAGGAATTGCTGGAAAATATGCAAGTAGAAGGTCATAAAGGCAGTGCCCTGACAGAGATGTACTGCAAGTTTTGCTGATTTTACATGTATGTGGATCTACACATGTGTAGTGGTTCCACTCTATATTGTTAAGAGATGCTGCACACAGGCGACTTGATTTAGGCTGCTCTTAGGGTTTGTCTCAGGTTATAGTGAGCCTCTCAAAAAAGAGGTGGTAGCCCTGGATAGTGAAGAAGTACCTGCAAATGATTTTTTAAATTTTAATATGACCAATGATGCCATTATTTTCTTTTTGATAATATCAGTGGCACTACAAAATAGTGCTTGCATTTTTATCCTAAATGTGTGGTACACCATTTTCAAAAACAATGAATGGAAACTGACTTTAAAAAAGAAAGTCAGGCTTGTAGTTTGAGAAGGGGTACTGCTGCCATTTAGCTCTGTTCTCACCACTAGTATTTACTGCTGGAGGGATGCTGTTTATCAAGTCCTTTCCTGTCTTTATGCTTTGAAAAAGAGAAAGGTTCAAGTGCAGATAACATGTTGTTCTTTTCTGTGGGAGCGGGAATAGATCTGTAAACTAGCCCTTCATGTGGAACATATGAACAAATAATATCAGCGACAGGAAGGGCACAGGTCACAATAGTATGACAGGGACTTGTTCTACAGCCTCCCTGTGATCTGAATGCAATTAACAGTAGAGGAGAATGTAGCATGGGTAGTGAATCTTCGTAATTTTTCCTTATCTTACAAGTCCATTAGCTCCATAGCTGCTGGGTCCAAGGCATCCTTTTGCAGGAGGGGCTGAAGGTGCGGTGTTGCCTGGGTAGCATTCCTGAAGGTGGAGGCACACTGCCAGTGCTCAGTTCTGTACAGACTTCTCTGCTGTGCTGTTTAATGCACTAGTTTGCATGGACCACTTTGTACTCCTTCAAAGAATCTGCACTTAAGAATTCTGCTTAACAATTCCCCGTGTTACTTGTGCATCCAGCTGCAGATACATCAGCCTTTCTGATGAAAAACACAGAATCTGGAGGTAGCAGAGGGCAAAATCACGAAGTGGCTTATTTTATAATCCAGTTGGTTAGTAATGCTGCTGTGTAACCAACTGATGTTTTTTCTTTGAGAAACAGTGTTTGACTGGTGTTTGACTTTTTTGCTTTTGCTGATCATGATGTCTGACACTACCACAGTCTCTGTTTCCTGATTGTGTCCCTTTGATGCTCTTAGGACAATCACCGAGTTGCTTCTAACACACACCATTTTTTCTGAATCTGATACCTCTCTTTTGTTTTTTCCCCAGATACGGTGGACTTGTGAGAAGAGGCTGTTCTTTTAGCACAGGGGGTGCAAATTCAGAGGAAAGCCTGTTATGGCAGTATTGTAAATGTGTCAATGGGCAGTTCTTAGGACCAGCAGGGCAGTAACTCTCCAGTAGAACAACAGGTGATAAAGCATGTGTTAAAGAGGAAGAAGAACTTGGCTTCTAAGGCTCAGAAAATCAGAAGTTGGCCATATTTGAGGGATCAGAATTGTAGTCTGTCAATACCAAATGCCACATTACAGGCATGGCCTGTGTAACCTAGGAGCAGCACCATGCACTCTAACATGTGCCCTAATCCTAAAATCGGTTGCCTTGACTGCCAAGGAGAGTATACTGGCAGAAGAATTATTTCAGTATATGTAACTGAAGCACCTTAGTAGTGTTGTGAGCAGTATTATTTGATGCAGGAGATGACTGAACCAGCAGAGCAGTAGCTGGGAAGATAGTCCAGGAAAGACTGAAACCTGTGTCTCTTTGAAGAAGAGACAAGTACTATGTTGCAGTGAAAACAGCTCAGCCTTTCCCTAGGCGTTAAGAGGCAAAAAAATATAGATAGAAGTCTTTATAATCTGAGCAAACAAGTGCTTGGCAGTAGCATTATGTAAGCATGAACGTCAAGTCTTTGTGGTGGTGTTAGCACTATACTGTCCTAATGCTTCTGAATGTGTTTTGTCTTTTGTTTGCTTTCTGTTTTGTTGAAAAAAGATCCCTCCACTTAAGTTTCTTAAGAATATTCTACTTTGTAGAATAAGTTCTTTCTGAACTAAGCAAAGTGTATTGGAAGTGCCTAATTGCTGTCTTAATTTGGAGGTGGTGGTTATTTCAATATTCTGGTGAGTCAGACCTTAATGATCTGGATCAGTGTAGCCCAGATGCCTCAGTTATCCAAATGTCAGAGCTGATCACTAAGGCTTGATGTGAAAATACAAGTCTTCAAGTGTTGGTGTATTGGTTATACTCTTAGCACATAAATCTTACCCTGCATTGGCAGATAAATGAACTTGGTGACCTGCTAGGTCTTTTCCATCTCTCTCTTACATGATTGTCCGTGTTAAAACCCTGGAGTGTCACTGTTGTTGCCTCCTTCTGAGCCAGCTGGCCGCAGGGAAAGAACCTGTCTGTCAGCGACTAGGAGAGCTCGCCAACTGGCTGTGAGTTGTGTGCTGGCTCAGGAGACCCTTCCTTCATACTTTTATAGCCTGCAGAAATGGGCCTCTCTATTATCTGAACCCGTGATTGTTTGGAGATTGCTGGACTTTGCAACGACCTGGGGATAATAGCCTTGTGCTTTATAGTGTTCTGCTGCCCTTTAAATGTGAAGTGTAGTGAGAGCAAAGTATGGCAGTTCTTGAAATAGCATGGAAATGGAGCCAGCCTGGGGCCTCTGTGGAGATCTAAAGCAAGTGGGGTGCAGCCGGCATAGCTACCATACTGCTGGACCAGTGTATCCCTTTGCAGTCTCTGCCTCCCAGGTTCTTCACAGTAACCTAAATATGCTCTGTCTTACTGCAATGAAAGGGGAAAGATAACTGACATTACAGTTGGCATTCTGACCGTGAGATGGATCCTGTGTGTAGCACGAGGCTTTCAGGCGGAGGGAGCACATGTCTCCCCATGTCATCAGCACACTGAGATTAAGATATTGTGTAACTTGTGAGCTCGGAGTGTGAATTACCACTGTATGAATCTTTCTCCTTCACTCCTCTAGGCCTCTAACAATGGCTTCTAGAACATTACTACAGTGGAGGAAGAAGCCTGTGAATCCAAAATACCATCTTTTTTTGGTATATACACAGGCATGCAGGTGTTACAGAGGAAATGGTAAATGTGTGAAGAGATGAGTCTCCCTTAAAAGGATGAAGAAAAGAGATAATTAGGATGGTTAAACAAGAGGATAGCAGAAGTAGGAGAACAAACAGATGAAAAATGTATGAAGACAGTGAAGAGAGAAGCTGGTATCTGGAGAAATGGCCATATTCTCAAAAATGTCTAGGAGTTTTGGGACCCCTCAGTCTCACTTTATTTCTCATGAGAGTTAAGCTTCTGAGAATCTAAGCCACTGCTGGAAAGGCTTTTTAGATTCCTGAATCACTTCTCATGGTTTCAAATTTTTATCCCGAGTCTGACAGACTAGGAAAAGCTTCTCTTTGTCACTGAAACTATATTATATTGGGAAATACAGGAAGCAGTTGTGAAGGTTTCCTGAATGCTACCCATATAGGATGCTGAGGGAAGTGAGATGAAGGTGCACTGACAGTATAGAGCCAGGTGCGATGGGATGTCCTTTACCACTTCCAGATCACAGAAGGAATAGTGTTGAGTTTTGAAGTGTTGGGTCACAACAGTGTAACAGATAAGTAGCTGTGCAGAGTCAGAATAAAGGTTTATACAGCCGTGTATAAAGATCTTGGGATCTAATTTACAAATATGTGTTTATCACCCCCGCGCCCCGCCTCTTGTAGTCAGTGTAAGATTTCTTCTGTCAACAGGTGCTCTGAGAATATGCTTCTGTGTCTCATGAGCAACAAAAAGCTGTCTGATACGTCTTAATGCCACAATAATATCTAGAGTTACAGTGATATAAAGCACCTTTGGATGTTGAGTTCATATTCAAGGAAAAGCACAAAGCCTACATCAGGCTATGTTAGTGTAAGACTGTGTCTTTGAATATCTAATTCCTATGCGCCACACTCTGCACTGCCCTGATATCTGGTGATTAAATAGTGTTCTTTAAAGTGGCACTAATATTGTGCATCTTCTGGCAGAAGTTCTTAAAATCTGCACCGATTGTAGTTGTTCAGTAAAAAGGTAAGTATGCCCCTTAGGAGAGCTGCAAGGGAAAACAGCTTATCTGCACACACCTGAAACTGGAAGAGACAATTCACTGGAACTTAATTTGCTGCATGCTGGAAAGACTAATGATGATTCTGCATTCTACTGGCAAAGAAATGAGGTAGATGGCAAAAAAAGCTCTTATTATAATGCCTGGGTAGTAGAAATTTATGAGAAGCTTGTTCTGCTTTTGCAACCTGTGATGTCATTTTAAAATCTTGCTGTAAGGATTTTGAGGGAGAAAGCTGCAATACTGTAATCTAAAGAAAAATGACACTTGCACCAAATCTGACAATAGCTTAATTTCTGTAACGTCACATCCTAACTACTGCAAATGTACTGTTGCTGTAGAAGAGTAATTTAATCTCATTTGCAGTGTTTTCATAGTAAAAGAGTGTAGAGTGGGAAGAGGAAGGAAAATCTCTAGGAGAAGCAGCTATTTCATGTTATACTGATGTAATACTGCCAGTGAGGAAAGAAGGAAATGAGTTCTGTCATGTCTGTCCTCTACTTTGTCTTCCAGCAGTCTTCCTGTTTGGTGGAACTTAGCTATGATGTTGATCAGAGGGTGAAGTAGCTAGAACAGGTATGGTATTGACGTGTATGATGGGGTGCTAGCTGAATTGCAGGAATTTGGAAGAGACTGTCCGTTTCTGTAAAATATACCTCTTCAGTAAGGTACGTAGGGAAGACCATAAAGAGTTCGACAAGAGCTGTTTGTAGCCAGTATATTGTTTCAGCTGATAACCAATAGCAAAGCTCAGTGATGAAAGGAGTATAAGAACTGGGAAACCCATTCTGGTACTTCACCTGTATGTTCTGATTTCTGGTTGCCTGGGATTTCCTTAACTGTTGCCTTTTAAACTGAATACTTCTGCATGCTTTTTCTTTTTTAAATTTTTTTTTCTTCCATGTATTGGTCCAATTGAACTTTTAACCCATGAACACTTCTGGCATAAACCTCATCCTCTGGCAGTAGATGACAAAGCTTGGGTATGTTTGGGAAAAATAAAACTTCTACCTGCTAATTTCATTTGATGACCTCTGTTTCTTTTGGAGGAAATGCTGAAAAATCATTCTTTGTTTACTTCCTTCACTTATGCTTTTGTAGACATCTATGGCATTTATCATAAACTCTCCAGTTACCTCTTTGTCAGGCTGAAGATCTCATATCTTTTTAGTCATTTCTTACATGGCAGCTGTTCCATACTTTTCGTCAAGCTGCTTGTCTGTCCTTGTTTTCTGGGTCTGTTGTCTTTTCTGAGAAGAGGCAGCCATACCTGTGCACAGCGTTCAAGATGCAGATGAACCTCTCATTTATGTTGTGGCATAATACTATTCTTTTTTTTTTTTTCCTTTCCTAAACATTTCTAAAATTGCAATTGCGTGTTTGACTAGTGCTGTGCACTGAGCTTAGATTTCATAAAGGTTTCTACTATAACCCCAAAATACATCATGCATGGTGTCAGCTATTTCAGATCCCATCCACATCTATGTGATGTGGGATTGTTTTAAGCAATTATTAAGAATGGATTTGATTTGTCATTTTGTTGTGATATTGTTGGTCATCTGTAGCTCTGCTCGAATAATTTTTGTTTTTACTTACTTAAGTAACTTGGTGACATCTACAAACTTTGACATTTCACGTAAAAATAAGGGTCATTTCACCCTTTTCTTGGATCATTTGGTAGTATGTTGGACAGCAGCAGCTATGGATCTAGAATAGGTCCCTGCAGAACTTCACTGAATGCCTCCTTTGAAAAAACTAACCTCTTATTTTTCTTCTACCTTCCCTCCCCCCTCAGGTCACTTCCAGTCTTTACCCGCAGCAGTGTCAATGAGGGAATTTTCTTGAATTCAAGCAGACTTTATCACGATGACCTCTCATGCCTGCATGCTCAGTGATTTCTTCAGAGAACTCTAATGTATGAGGGGCACATTTCCTTCTACAAAAGCTGTGTCAGTCTTTCTGCAAAAAGAGAGGTCATTAGATTGTTGGTGGTAAGGGGCATTCAAAAGCTGCAAATTCAATCGCATTTAAAACTAAGGCTCATCAAAACCTAGTTGTAAAACTGAATTTTTGACTTTTTTGTCACAAAGTTGGGCGTTTAAGAAACACACCAAATATTGGAGCATTGACTGAATTGACAACAGGGACTGTCAGTTAATTTCAAATGCTTATTTTAAAATAGTTTGGTTTATGATTTAGTGGAAAACATGCTTCCTATGGGGACTTTATTTGAATGCCAAGTCTTAAATTCCAGCACCAAGCTGTTTTCTAGTTGTTCAGCCTTCCAGCAGAAACAGTGGTTACATTAGTTTACACTTTCACAACTTCCATATATCTGAGACGATTTTTGCCAACAAACTGCATTGCCAAAAAAGCTCTATACTAGGGGGCAGACGGAAGCAGCATAGAACCTTCTGAATCTGCTACAGCAGATGATGGTGTATCATTATCAATATATACAAATAGGATTGAAAGATAGATCAAATCTACTTAAAGATGATTTTTAGCTGCCTGGCCCTGTGTGTTGAACTACTGACCGGGATGTCAAAGACCTCTATAGTCCTTTGGGCTATCTGTCCCCTGTGGATGGAACAGCTGGTACTGGTAGCAATGAGTGGTGTGCAGTACGATTTTTTTGATGAGAAACTACCATACAGTGAAAAACAATCCTATGGAAATGCATTCCATGGTAGCAGAGCAGCGACTAAGTCCTGTCTCTCCCTGCTGGGAGATGACTAATATTTAGGTTATTGCCAAATTTTTAATTCAAAATAAAAAGCAAACCCATTCCAAGAGACTGAGGTTCAGATGAGCTTTCTCATTAAATTAAACTTTTTTTTTTTTTTTAATATATATAAGAAGCTGTTTCAATTATTTCTGTAGCTGGAATCGTAAGCAATGCCATGAGGCTACTGCAGCATTTGGAGTGGAGATGTACTCAGCATTTCTGGCATTCCAACGTATTGGCATGTGACTGGCCATGCTGTGCATCAAGGCTGTGCTGGAGGATAGGTGGCTGACTAGGTGGGTTGAGGAATCATTATGCAAGCTGTGTCATTTTGTCAATAGAGGTGTTGTAAAAATCAGTAATAAGCTATTTGGGAACAGGGGCTTTGCCAGACGAAAAGAATTAACAGCTTCTTGAATATCAGCAATAGAAATTGGGTCATCTGAGGAGTCAGCCATGTGTTCAGAAATAGATGGTAACTGTAGTTTATTTAACAAGAGAGTTTAAGGTGATTTGTGAGGAAAGCTGTGGGAGTGAACGTACTTTTTGCAAATGTACAGAACGGTTTAATATATGTTTTTTAGGGAAGAATTTGGCTGCCTGCTCCATCTCAAACATAGGAATGGTATTTGCTACCTGAATCGTTCTCCTTTTTAACTTCCTTATTTTATACAACACATTTTTTTGATAATTTATCTCCTACTCTGGCTACATCTGAAGTATCCAACTGGCTTGCTCAACTTTTGAAGAGGTATATCATCCTAGCTGGTGAAATTGCTTCCGCTTTTTGTAGAGAGCAGTGTTATATTCCAAATCATACTGAAACTTGGTAGTTTGTTTCAAAAAAATGAAAGGGAAATTAATTGATTGTTCATTAGAGACTCATCTCATAGGAATAATCCAGAACAAGAAAAAAACCCATGATTTCCTGTAACAGTAGGAGAACAAAATGGTAAGGTATACGTGAGTTGCGGTTTGAACTCCTAATGCTTTGTATTGGAGGGAACAGAAAAGTAAGTTTTATGTATACAGAAATTTGGCTACGTTTTCTGAGAAGTGGTCCAGCAGCTAGAGCAATGGTTCTAATTTTCCTTGCATTTTTCAACACTGAGCCACTCTGCTTTTCTCTGTTGCAATTTCCTTGTTTCCTTGTGTATCTGTTATCAAGCTCACCATTATGAACTGGTTTGTGATAATTAGTGTAGAAAAAAAAATATTTTAAGCATTGCTGTATTTTGCAGAAGGCCTGAGAGATGTAAAAAGCCCCAGAAACAAGTGAGAGAAACATTAAGAGAAGTTCTAGTGCAAATGTGGATTGCATATTTGTACATGTACTTTGCAGACTCTCTGTGCCATTCTCTTTGATTATGTTTGAATAGGTAATTCTGTAATTCTTGTAAAGAGGTAGTTAGAAGTATCAGTGTCAGCTTTGGAAATGTTCATGACCTGTAATCACAGATGGTGAGAAAGGGTTTTTCCTCATAAATTCATAGGCATGCCGAAGCCAGACCTTTCCTTCTGGAAGAAAGGATGAACTTTACACAGCTTCACTGTATTTCTTCCTTTTAAGAATATATTTGGCCAGATTTTAAAAGAGCTCAGCTCTCATTTGAGCACCTAAATTAAATGGCTGGATTTGCAAAAGTGTTTAGCATCCAGCAGCTACTTTTATTCCCACATATGTACCCAAATGGGAGATGAGTTGTTTTGACAGTGTGGCCCATTATTTGTCAAGTTGATTGTGATTAAGACTCTGAGCATTCCGGGAGCACTCTATTAAAATACTCATAGAACAGACAACCTTATGGGGCCATTTATAAAGCCATACTGCTGGGCCAATAGAAATGAAATTCTGAAGTTGTGCAACCACATCTTGTAAATAAAAACGGAGAGGGTAATTGCCTGGTGGTTGTTCTTTTCCCCCATTCAGAGAATGCAGCTGAAAATGAGGGGAAATTCAGGCAGTTGCAGCCACAAGAAAGAAAACATTGAGCATTCACAGAGGTATCCATTAAGGTGTGCAGAATTATCAGTCTGTGTTAGATAAGCAGGGAGTATAAGTGCAAGAAGTATCCTTCAGGAACAGGGCGCAGTTGAATGACATACATCTGAGTCATTTATCCTGTTCTTGGCATCTTGAGAGGAGAATAATTTTGAGGAATCACAGATTTCCATGGAATTCAGTAACGGAAGACACTTAAATATGGAATAAGAATTTGTAGGGTAAATAAGGAGGGTTACTGGAGGATGGATCACTCAGTAGCTATTGCACAGCATTATGGCTGGTTGTCTCTCATTCTGAGTTTTCATTTAAAAAAAAAATCTTGACCAGTTAATTATCCCTGTCACCTTGAGACATTACCTGTCTGAAGAATCACGTGAACACAGTTCGATTCTCAGTTTATGCTCAAACTACGTATTTCCTGGTCTCTTCAGCATGTACGGAAGCCCTAGAGAGGAGCATTACACTTCCTGTTGGAGCCTGCCAGTGGGGAGGCAGTGGCTGATTTCGGGACTGGGCTGCTACTGGAACACTTGCATGCTGTGGACTTGGAGAGCTGATGGTGGCATGTGGAGGTGATGCTGCTTGGCACCTGATGACAAGAGCATCTGTTGTCTGAGGAGAAGAGTGGAGTGACAGATTAGAACTTCAGTAATCTGAAGCATTCTTTTTCCTTGTTGCTTTAATGCTTGGCCTCTGTTCCTCAACATTGTGTTTTTAGGGTTCAAAGTGAAGAGAGAACTGTCTCTTTACAATGACTGTATTGGTTTAGCAGACTCAAGAATTTACTGTTGTCTGTTCGAGTTCTTAAAGGTGTTGAAGATAGCCTTCATTCGAGAAAATGCAAAATGGTGATAATAAGGACCTTTAAGTCTTGGTCTTACAGCTGTAAACAAAAGTGTCAGACATATGTTGCTTCTCAGTGAACTTCTTTTCTTCGTTATCACCAAAGATGTTGTCCAGATATGATGCCTGGAGATGGAGGACACCTACTTCAGTTGATGGGGAGTCTCCTCTGTCCTGTGTCTTCTGTTGTCTGCTTGCTCAGGCTTAAGAGATTCTGGCTGTATGGTTAACACTTGCCCCTACTTACTTAAAACCTTTGTGATGATTGCAGAAGATTTCTCTGTTTTGTGGCTGACCTGCTGACCTGTAATTTGTATCAGAAGAACTGAAGGTCTTAAGAGTTCTGACTAATTCAGGATCTTATAAAAGTTTTTTTATTGGTCTGAATGTGCAAAAATCTAGCTGAGTCCTTTTCCCCCTGTCTTTACACTGGTACTGAGGCACAACTGTATTACAAGCACTAAAACTTTCATTTTAGGAAAGACTTTGGTTTTCAGAAATTTGGAGCAGGGTAGCTAAGGTGGCCAGCTATCAGAATAAATAATTATTCTGCACATGAAACTTGAGCCTAAAGGTAAAGAAGAGAACTGAGCCTTTTGTTTTCCTTTGCTAATGGTTACATGGAGTTGGAGAGTTTACGGGAAAGACCCCCTGCACAGGGACATGTTTTCAATAAGCTGAGTGCTGATATCCTGACTTTTGAATTGGCAAAATTAGGGTTTGCTGCTTAAGTCCACCCTGTGCTTACAGGTCCTGTGAATCTGTGCTCTGAACAATTTGTTGTTCTAGGAATTAGCATTTACCCTGCCTTAACTCAAATTTTGTGCCACTGAGCTTACGTAGGTATTTTAAACTCATGGTAGCTGTGGTCCTCCCAAATACCAATGCATACGTATTTATGAAGTGTCTGGTTTATTCGTGTGGACAGAATAGATTAATGTTGTGTGTGGCATATGCCCTCATGCTGCAGTGAAATGCTTGCTGCCGTGTCTGAGCTGGTGCTCCTCACTTGTGGAGGCAGTTTAATTACATCAACATACTGATTGCGCCAGGTGGGGGTATACAGGACTTTACAGTTTAGAATTAGCCTGATTGTCTCTGCAGAGGGTGGCACGGTGTTGTAGACATAGAACACTAAGTCTAGCAGAGCTAGGAATTCAATCTGAATCTCTCGGATTTCAGGCCAGTGTCCAAATTAGTGAGTTTTTTCATTTTTTATTTCTTTAACTTTTTTTGACTCCTGTGGTAGCAACCAGGAGATTCATTCATGATCAGAGTTCATCCAGTTAGGGCCTTTACAGACACTTCAGCCTTGATCTGTTAACCTTTGCAGTCAGTGGAAAGGCTCAGTGTCTCACATATTTTATTAGAAGTGGATCAGATCCTTACTGAGGTAAAGTGCTCTTTCAGAGAGGTGGCAGTTATGGATAGTAGTAGAGTTGGGAGCAGCAGCAGTGGGGAATTCTGCAGAGTGGCTGAACAGTGAAATATATTAAAGAGTGTGTAGAATATATGGGGCTATTCTCTCTCTTGAGGGGATATGGGAGGTGAGTGTACCAACATCCATACAACGTGTGTTATGTTAAAATTGTTTCAGCATACTGGACTTGATATTTTCTCTTTCAGTGCAGCACTACTAGTCGAGGTATGTATTTTTTCATTATAAAGCTACCTGGTGGGATAACGTTGGAGAGGGAGAAATCAGTTTGTGCAGGCTAGGTTTGTAACAGTGTGAGTGTTTATGGCAAGATTGCATTACTTACTTCCTAGTTATGGAACTGCTGTGAGCATCATACCATACCTAAGCTATAATATATAGTTTAAAGTCACTACTGGTCGTTATCTGATAGTTAATGCCTGAGGAAACGATACATTATTGCTATTACGAATTGTTTTTTTTACTGTTTTCGGTTTCCCATTTTACTGAATAGCTGCCGACAGCACCCTCTGAGTCTGTCCAAGCTGGATTACAGTGGTTGACACAGAGGACAATTTATATGTGTATGTTTAGAAGAATGTACATACATCTACTGCATTCTTTATTTGTGTATTGCAAAAAAGTTCAAGCATAATGGGAAATCTTGCATTATGTTACAACTTTAACTTTTTGGCAGTATCTTAAGATAGAAAAGAATGGTTTAAACTAATTTTTTTGTATTGTTTTTAGCAATCAGTTATTTGTGACTCTCGGTGATAGGCATATGGAATGTGCATAGTATCAAATGCTCTATATGAAAAGAAAGCATTTAAAAGCTGTGATTTCATTTTTTTTTGTAGTTCTGTAACACTTTTTCCTTAAGTATTGTACATCTAGTTTATCGGATTTTCAAAATTTGTTTCTGGAAGTTACTTATCTCTGTTCTGCAGTTTTAAAACTGCAAGCAATATCATGTGTTGAAATTTGGCTGTTTATTATATATTCTAATTTTCTATGTGAAAGGATTACTCACAAAATAGAGATAAGGAAAAAATGGAGGAACGTAATGATTTGCTTCCAGATGTGAATTCTTTTTCCCCTCAAGGTATAGGTGTGAAATGACACATACTCAGCTGAACAGTGGGTAAAAAGGTCTTAATATTAAAACCAAAATGTGACAGGAAATATACCTTACAAGTACAGTCTCTTGGATACTCATCCTCATTTTCATTTGCCACCCTGAATTAATATTTTAACTTAATAAGATCTGCAAGGGAGTTGTGTAGTGATTTTCATTTGTCTTCATGCACTGCAGTGCTGCTGTATAGAAAGCTATATTAACATTTATAACAGGCAATTTTGTCAAGAACTACTGTATAATATAAATCTGCATTAATTATTGACCTTGTTAAAAGTGTCACAATAAAACGTCATAAATCTCTGTTTGTTTATGTGTCTGGTAACTGGTAGCTATGGGCAGGTTGCTCTGTGTGCGTGTAAAATAAAAAACCAAAGTCCAAACACATACTCAGCTTTATTATTAAGTAAAGGACAGCGGGAGACGTAGATGAACTACAGCATATAAAAGGCTTTGTTCCCACTACGAAAGAAGAGCAATTTCATGATGTTTATCGGTGTGGTCCAGCTATTGCATAATAGCCCCAGCTAGCCATAGTACGCATAATTATGATCTATCTCTCATCGTCTCTATTATCTTAATACATTTTTCTTCCACAAGAGAAATTAGATGCGTAGTGCTCTGTGTCTCACGACTTTTGCCATCTTAAAGAGATGCGTAGTATTTGAGTGATGGTTGAATCACCTGGTTTATACTTAAGTACATAATCCCAAGAAGGTTTAAATCAATGTGTTAATTGGTAAGTGATACTGTAATTATATGTATAATCATGGAAATTTTGAATCCAGATTATTTACTTGCTCTCAGGAAATTAATCTACAGAGGTCATATATTAGATTGCTTGTTTATTAAGTGGAACCCCTGTAGTTACAAAGTACTGATTGGCTATAAGCGGAATGAAGCATTCTTATAGCTGTATCCAGCAGATGTCAACAGTTCAAATCTTTGAGTGCGTATTGATCCAGATTCAAACAGTTCATTAATCTAAGCACACATTATATAGATTTTTCAATGCAATTTTGAAAGAGTTGAAAAATTGTATTGAATGATGAGAGATGATACTCAAATTATGTTTTTATGGCAAATCTCCCTTGTGCTTGTGACATACTCAGATGGGGTTGAGTGCTGAAACGGACACTGTGTCTTGATTTTTTTATTTTCAGGTGTACTTTTCTGGCTTGAGAGTAGCTTCAGTGGGTGAAGTGGTCTTTGTGTGCTGGCAATCCAGACCATTTGTTTTTCTAGCATCAGGTTTGTCACATACAGCCCCTGCTTCCCTTTCATTTGCTTGCATGGAAATAGTGTTGGTACCACTTAAGAATCCCAGAGACATCCGAATATCCCTTGTTTTATTTCTTCTCCTTGGTCTTGATCCTAGAATCCTCTGGCAGGGCCATTCAGCGCAGGTTTAAATGGGATGGCTCTACTGAAATTGTCTGAACAGCTTGAACCTTTAAAGGTAAACCATGCGCTTGGGTGCTTTGTTCCGTGGGGAAAAATGCCATGGAGAGCCTGCTAGGAGAAGCAGTCAAAGGTATTTGGCTGGACTTTCCCCTCATCTGCACTGCCGTACATGAGAACAGAAATCAGCTGGTCATTCAGTTCACTTGCCAAATACTTTATTCTCACATATGAGGTTAGTAAGAGAAATACTGTTTCTCTTCAGTGATGAATTCTGAGAGCTCCGTCAGTTGGTGCATCTATAGGCTTTTAGTTTGGTAGTTACAAGATTTTACTCCCTTTCTCTTCTCTGCTAATTGCTAGTATCTTTGTTGAAGTAGGGGACAAAGAAAAGAAAGAAAAAGATGAGATGTTTCTGCTGTTACTAGTGAGACAAAAAAAGAGGGAAAGATTGTTCAATTTTAAGGGAAAAAATGCACTATATAGAAACAAATCAAGGTTTTCGGGAGTTATTATATTGTTCTCTTACTATAATGATCAAGCTAAAGATATACTTCAGTCCTACTGACCAGTTTTGATTAGATTGCTGTAATACCTAGTACCATGTAGTAGGGTGGCAGGGATGCCTACTTAATCATTTACAAATGATTAGAGTTTTTTATTCTTTTATTTTTCTGACTCCTTGCAGTTCTCAGATTTTTTTTTTTTTTTTTGGTAATATTGTGGAAGCTATGATACCTCTCTGAGACACTTGCAATTCATATCATATGAATTGCAGAGCTGCAAAGAAGGTAACAATTGTGCAATAGTGTTGTAGATGTGATGCAATAAAGATACTGTATTAAATCTGACCCAATTATCTTACAGTTTATGCTCCTTTTACACTGACAATGCTGTTGTTATTTCTTAGTACTAATAACTAACTTTACATTATGTTTAATTTCCTAAAGTACAACTTGTACAGCTTGCATATCTAATAAAAAATGCAAAATTGCAATAAAGCTTATAAAATAATGGATAGGAATTTTTCAGAAGAGTTGACATGCCTGTCAAGTTAATGCTGATAGAATTTTGTACATCTGCAGTAGGACACAAAATTAATTACCAAAGAATCTGACATTGTTAGTTCTTTTTATTCAGTTATATGGTAGCTTCAGTGCTCTGGAAGAAAAAAAATAATCAAAGCAGAATTTAAAACTGGCAGGTTTTCATCTAGAAATGTTAATGTATGTTAAACTTTAATTAAAAGGAATGCATATCATATCTTAACCTTTTTCCAATATGGCATAATTATCTATGGTACAGATCCTATTTAAAGGTATATTATTTTACCAAAAGGTTCTGTTTTAATGTAAAGGATTTCTGTTTTTTCAGCAAATTATTGTCATCTTGTAATTTTGGAGATCCCGGCATACACACAATGGTGCAATCGGCAGTCTTCCGTAAAGTCCAAGGGTGTAATTCAGTCACAAAGACTGGTGACATTTCCAACATGAAATATAGATTGAGCACTTCATACAAATATAAAATACCAAGATCCCTTTGTAACCTTTCTGTTTTTAAAGATATCTTATCCAGATATCGCTACACTGTTGGAACATGGGTGTGTGTAAATTGCCGAGTTCTAAGACGCGTTTTTGCATGCAGGCTGCCTTTACTGTGCCACTCCTGATTTCTGCAGGTGCTTGCATGGAAATAACGTCTCCTTTCGTCTTCTTTCATCCCGAACGTGAGCCATTCAGGATGTCGTAAGCAGAAGTCCCTCAGAGCAATAACAATGGGTTGGAGGACAGGCAGTTGGCGCCCAGATGTGCGGTCTCCCTGCACAGCTGGCGTGGGAGCCCGCGGAGGCACTGGGCACTAGGTGTCACTGTTCCTCCACGCTGGAACCGCCGCCCGTGCATTTTTTGGGCTGTGAGCGTCAAGTAGCTGTAGGTGGCAAAGGTTTGTAAATTTAGTTTGCGTAGTGCCACTTTCCATCATATAGTCATGAACTTTGAGACAGACAGCAGCTGGATTACCAAGAGTTTTCTCATGTAATTTAAGCATGAAGCATATAGTTGAGAGAGACATCAGCAAGCCATTTTTAGCCGGCTTGGTGTGAGCCAACTGTGGTCTGCTGGCTTTGAACCATTGAAACCTTAACACACAGGAAAGAATGTGCACTGCTAATCTCCATTTTAGATAGTGGCAAAGGAGTGCCTTTATTTTGTAACCACTTGCTGGAAGAACTGGATGAAAACTTTACTAGAACTTCAGAGATGGAGAGTTGGTTAGGTAGTATATGCTGTAATTTCTCTCTTCAGTCACTGACTGAAGCTGTCTCTTTTTTTTTCTTTTAAAATAACTGAATACAGGTTTGACTGTTGTTTAAGCTGAAACTAACCGCCAAAGGTAAGAAATAAAGGGGAAAACACAGGGCCAGCACTGGCAATTTGCTTTTATGCCTGCATTTAGACCAGAATTTATTTGAGAAGAGGTACCAGTGCCCAAAGTGAGTACAGATATTGGCCTTTGGTGCTACATATATTAAGTTAAAAGCTTAGGACTAGCCTCAATAACCTACAAAATCTGTCTTGATGTGGTTGCGTCTCCTTCTGTATACTTAGAAGGTGTTTTCTCCAGGTTTGGCCTTCCTTCCATCAGGAGATTTCTACCAGGAGGGAGTTCTTCGGTCTGGAAATAAAGATGTAGCTCTTAACATCCAGTGGATAGTAGCTGAAGTTAGAAAACTGTAACTACTTGTGCAGTTTTACATGTTGCTTTATCAGCAAATCTAATTACTTCACCACATAGCAACTCCTGTGTTAGCTGACATCTTTAAATCAAGACAAAATGTTTTTCTAAAAGATACTCTGCAGGTAGCTTAGAAGGTACGGGCTTTGTGCAGGAGTTGCTAGGTGAGTTTTTGTGGACTGTCTATTACATGAGACCTAAGGCTTTGAATCAGTCTCATGACTTCACGTCCAGATAATCTTAGATGGAAGTGCTGGTGTGTGACCTCTGTACTTCTCCTGTGCCTCCATGTAGAAAATCTCAGATTGTATTATCCTGGCAGGAAGAAGACTGAAAATTATTCATCTAATGTGGCTAAAATTTCAATCATTTTTGTGGTGTTTGTCTTCAGAAGAGTTATACTCTATAAATAAAATCTGGTTTCTTGTTTATTGTCCCAATGAGTTGTGTACAACAGCTACTTTGTTTACAAGAATGTTTTTTTTAATGTTGAATTTGGCAAACGAAACTTGGGCTTCTTCTTTTTAACATTTCTTCCCTGTTAGTAAGGTTGTTGAGCAGACAGATCCATTCAACCCATTGTGGGCTTGCATAGAGGTAACTGATTTTGATTTAGCAAGCAGTTCTAGTGATGACCTAAATGTTGAAATGAATTGAATTCACTCAGCTAGGTAAGCTTTTCAGAGCTCAGAGGAGCAAAAGGCAAGTGGAAACATTTTATCGTTAACATCACAGACAGGACTGGATAGTCACAGGATTGTGGGAGAATAACGTTATTCATGTGTAAAAGTGCATCTTCAAGCAGTAAGGATGTAGATGACAAAACTTAGTTAATTAAAAGTACAGGTTATGCAGCTCAGCAGGTCTCCGTTTGACAGTTAATGGATTGCTACAGGAATCCTGTTACAGACTAGAAGGGGGGCTGTGTTCCCGGTAGACATTTTTAGAAATAAAAGTACTATGTTGTATCCAATTGAATCAGACCAATAGACCCTCTTTGAGTTTTGCCTGTGTATCTAAGGTCTTACTATGTTACAAATTGTGTATATAGAGATTATCCATTGACCACTGAATTTTGGCCCACTGGGGGTTGGAGCGATCTGTCCTCCATGCTGCTAACGCTCTGTTAGAGGAAGAACAGGTTCAACATGAAAACTAAATGCTGCAATGACGGAAGCTGGAAATTGGCTAGACCTCCTCTCAGAGGAGGTACAGAGAAACTTCTGTCGTACAGATGTAGTTTGAACTCCAAGGTGATTGTGGTGTGGCCACTGATGCCACTGTTTCAGTGTTAAAGCCAGCTGTTGTTCTGTGTGATAAGGGGATGCCCATTCTGTGAGCTGCGTTACTAAAATCTTCATATGGCTGAGAACCCTAAGATGCCTGTCAGTGGAACCAGCAAAACTGGCCTTATCGGTCTCACCCAACCTCTTTTCCTCCCATAGCCAGGGGCCTTGGTTGCTCAGTGGCCCTTGCAGCAGCAGGGAACTCGGTGCTGAAGTCACAGGTGAAACACTTACAATGCTGGTACCTTGGAAGCCGCAGATAAGCAGTTACTGTTGCACAGTCATGCTTTATCTGGAAAGGGCATCATCTATATCCTTTTGCAAGATGCTGTGGTTTAATGACCTGATTCTCTCTTCTATTCATCCATAGAGAACTGTAGGTTTGGGGCAGTATTAGAAGCAAAGAATGAGTTTAAGAGTATGCCTTGGACCTCAGTTTTGGGCCCCAATTTCCAAGCCTGGTGAAGAGCAGACTTTCAACTTCATAGGGTTGGAGGTGTTACAATTTTCTGCTCTGTCTCTGTAAATAGACAAATTTTGTTGTGGTGGTTTTAAATAGTGTAAGTCAGGGTAGGGTTGTTAAAGGAACATGGATCCTGCAGAAGCTTTTCTTTTCTTTTGGGGCTGGACCTTGAAAAAGTAGAAGGGAACATCTGTGTGGATTCCTCCAGTCTGCAGTGGATCCTTTGGGATCAGCAAATTCTGGGTTCAAAATCTCTTACTTCTTCCACATGGGCAAGTCCTGCTCCATGCTTCCTGACTGACCTGACTTTAGCGGAGCTGACACGTGGCACTTGCTCTCTTGCACAAAGGTTTTTTTTTTTTTTCCCATTTAGAGACCTGAGGGTCAGAAGGAAAGAGGAGCGTAGCGTTTGAAGTGTGGGGAATAAAATACTGCTGCTACTTACATGTTATGAGAGTGGCTAGGAGCCACTGAGCTGTGAGATAACAATCCAGGGACCAACTTCACGCAAACACTTGCATTTTATTTAACATTTATTTAAATAGTGAAACTCTTTGATTGTTAAATTAGCATTAAAGCAGGCTGGAAACTGGTTTACAGTCTCTGGAAAGCAGCCACACATCATCAGTGACATAAATTATGTCCTTTTTTACAAAGATATTGGCTGCCAGCTGAAAGGTTAGAAATAACTTACTTTATTTTCAAATGCAATTTGCAGTTTATCCACAGAGAGAAATGAGCAAAATGGATGCAGCTGTCTTTTAGATTAACCCCACAGAGTCGTCAGGCTTTGAGTTCCCAGAGAAGTGCAGTGCCTTCGGTACTACCCCTGCTCACCACAGCAGGAAACCTCACCTCTTTGGGGCATCTGAGAGTTCGAGGTGGAGGTGCGTGTGCCTGTATCAGCAGAGAGCCCAGGCTGTCATAATGACAAACCCCTAGAAGAAAGGAATGGGATAACTCTCAGGACATCAGTTCAACAGTAGAGTGATGTGTTTAGCTGATGCAAACACAGTTTGATGATGTAAGAGGGGGACCAGTGATTTTTAAAGCTCTTTTTAGTGCTGATGAGCAGCATCAAATTTTATTTCTTTGGTTAAGGTGTGCTATCTTACTTCAGTCTTTGGGGACATTTTATCTCTTAAAGAAAAGACACCTTCTGTTTTGGAAGCTTGTGGCTCATGCAAGTGCCAAAGATACAAGTATTTGAAGAAATCCCATGAATTGGAGAGGTTATGGCATTTTTTTCAATTTATTTTGTATTTAGTTTTTTTCAGTGCTGTTTGTACATTTCTGCAAGTCAGTTTGTCAGGGAAAACTGTAGCATAAGAGAGTAGATCTTGAATTAATAGATCGAGGGGCTTAGCATTTGTGTCAGGTTACCTAAAGTTATTTTAAAATGATATATAAAATGATTTTTAAAAACAGTGAGCCCCCTAGGTTGTTTAATTTTCAAATCCATCACTCAAGCTCAGATGGTTTACAGTGCATGTGACATAGCAGAAGAAGGATTACTGTACGTGTGAAGCATGAGGACAAAGATTACTGAGGAAATACTAGAGTCAGATGTAACTGGGAATCATCATTTTGTCCATAGGAGGTGTTATTTATTTACAGTATAACTCCCTTTGATTTGACAATGAGACTGGATCCGACATTGAGCATGCGAGTTAAGTCTGAAATACAATCTACGTGGCATAGATGCATATTTGTGAGTTTTTTGGGTTTTTTTTTTTTTGGTCACATAGCTGCGTCATTGGTAATTGGCATTTTACGTGTGGAACTGCAGTGGTTGCTTACTTCTTAAAATACTTTCCTGTAGCATGTGCCTTTTTAATGTTCAAAGAAAACTCATGCAATATCTGCTATCTTGATATCTTGTGACCTGGGAACTGAGCTTATTGTATAAAAACCAGCAAGCAGAAACTGGAGCCTTGCAGTGAGAATGTGCAGTTCATTTCAAGTCCAGTTGGGTGAATCATTGCTGAATTTTTTTTTTAATAAGGTCACTTATTGCTGCAGATTTTTAAAGGGAAAATACAAAATCGTACAGTCACTCCTGAAACGATTTCCTTGCATGTTAGTGGTATAGTCCTTGTGCTCAGGAAATCAATGTCAGTGATGTAATGGGAGTTTCTACATCATGCTGGTATGTCATTCACACGAAGAGAGCATCGTGGGAGCTGGTGAGATTGATGTCCTCTCTAAGAATAGCACTGATTATAGAACAGATTTTCCCATATACAGAGCCATTTTTAATTCACTGCCTACTGCAGCTGGCAGCCTGCGGAGATAATTCCTTCTAGCAGAATAGCTCTAGATTATTATAGGGAAATCAAATTTGCATAAAAGCATTTTATCTCTCCCCTTTTTTTCATGTCAAAGTTACCAAACATTCACTGTCAGTTACTTTTTTGTGTGTAGGAAGAACTTTGTTAGAATTACATCTTAAGTGAATTTTGTTAAGATCTTTTGGACTCTTTGTTGGTTTATGTATTTTAGAATGAATACTGAACAGCTACAAATAATTATTGTTAGGGAGCAAGCAAGCTTTTTGCAAAAGAAAATGAAAAACTGAGAGCTGTTTTTGCATACCTTGAGAAGCCCAAGTAGCTCCATTCATATGTCCTTAATTACATGGTCCCTGTGACTGGGGCAGATCTTGCAGGTTGGGTCCCCATGGTTTGAAAGTGTGACGTAGCCAACCATTGATCAAAGTGCTGTGCGAATTGGAGTAGTTCTGGTCATTTACTGATGAGGAAACTGAGGCACAGGTAAATTAAATGACTTGCTTAGAGTTACAAGCTCATAGCAGAACAGACTTACAGTCTCCTGAATTGGAAGTGGTTGCTCGCATGGTTGGGCTGTTCTCCATGTCGTTATGTTCTATGGCACTCATTCAAACAGATTTCTGATGTTCAGCAGCGAGAGTAAGTTTTTTGTTTTTTGGGATGATATTTTTAATTCACTTTTATACTTCAACATAGCTAAGTGCAGTACTGGGTATCTTAGAATCTGTACATAAGCTGCTTTTTCAAAGGTCAAGGAAAATGCTGTAGTGAGGTCTTATGGCAGAGAAAGAAATTTTCCTCGCATTTCGAAATCTGGGGTTAAAATTTTTCTTAATTTATCTTTGCTTCAGCCTTGTTCCTAGGTCAATGGAGTACTGTTTAAAAGTATTAATGAAATTTATTTCCTGCTCTGTTAAGATCTCTAGTGTGACTTGCAGAATTCTAAAACTGTACTGCAAAAGCTAAACGTTTAAAGGAAACACCAAGGTGTCATTCAGTTGCCTGAACTGAGGTGGCTAATGCCATTTGAGACACACTAGGACAGCCTCTTACCTGCTAGTCCAGAAGGGTGTAGGCATCCCGTAGATACTGTATTGGATCTAGCCTTGTGTAGACGCTATCAGATGCCTTTGCTTAGACAACTGAACTGAGATCCCAGATTGACTGCAGAGCTAAATATTTTTTAAAAAAAGCAAACATAACAGCAAGAACGTGGCCTAACACACTGACCATGAAGGTAACATCATGGCTCATATCTGCGTGAAAGCAGTCAGAAGACCATTCAGTACATAGGCTAGTTTCAAGTTCAGAATTTGCTGCTTTACTCCTTTGAAAACTCTTTGAAGAGGAATGGTAGGTATGAATGTGCCGTTAGACCCTGGCCACAACTGGGAATTGCTTGGTGTGACAGAGCAGAGAGGCTGCATGGGAACTGATTTCTATGCTTTATGTTGCTTGAGTCCAGTCCTTGGGTAGATTGGAGGCATCTGGAGCTTAAGCTTACTTGGCAGTGGCCCAGTTGGACCTTCTACCAAGTAAAAGCAGCTGAAGTACTGAACGCTCCAGGAAGGTCCTCTGTGATCTTCTAGCACATGGTCTGTAGGAGGTCTCAGCGGTTTGGGTTGGAGTGACCAGGCTTGAAATGAATATTTATGTTAGTAGTTACGAGATCATGAACTATTATGCAGAAACAGTTAATTAGTGACCTCCATGGCTCTCCTGGCTTCATTGATTTCAGTAGATGGGGCTTGTAGAGGTCTTGGCCACTCTGTGCGCTATCAGCAGTAGAAATTATGGTTTCCCTTAACAGTGTGCAGAGTTATATTTTTCCCAGGAACTGCGATAGCCTGCTTAAGTACTGTGCTCCCTTTGCTATCAGGTGCTAACACAAAGTTTATGGTTGTAACAGGCAAAATGACTTTGGAGGATTGTGCTGTAGCCTGATAGTTTTTCCCCTACCCTCAGCGTTATAACATGATTTGGTCTTGCCTGTGGATGGAAGTAAATCATATTTTACCTGCACTGCTAAATTGTGTTATGGCCCTGACCTTTATAGGTGAGACAAAACTGCATTGTAATGTGGTTATAGGACTGCTGTGTTATACAGGGAAAACGTGGTTATCTGAGGGTCTCATGGGAGTGTCCTAAACCAGAAGATAATCAGGAGTTTGGATAACCAGGAATTTCACCCTTGCAGGTTAAGCTAAATCAAAGCTTTGCTGCTGAAACTGGGGGACAAACTTAAGTATGGTAAATACGCATTAAAGTGTAACATGATATTCAGTGGGGTGAAATGGAGTGGAGCAGGCCCTCAGCTGCTGTGAGTTGTCATGACACTGAAGCGAACCTACGACAACTAACACCATCTGGGATCTTCCTGTCTTCCCAGATTGGCCCTCCAGTCTATTTTTCCTAGTATGATTCCTGCTAAAAATAGAAAAATAGGAAAAGTCAAGCCAACAGGCAATGTAAGGTCCCATTAGACAGAAAAGTGGAGGTGAAAAACTCCTGTTTAACAACAGTCATGCTGGGTGCATGGTTACAGTATGTTAGTTTAAACGCTGGTTTTGTATGCCGTGGTTTCAAGCAATGCAGTGGAGAACCCTGTTGAGAAGAATATGCTAGAAAATATGTACCACTGCAAATTCCGTGAGGATCATGGCTTATATGTGGTACTTCCTTCTGAATGGCCCGTTCTGTCGACTCTGTCTGAAAGGGTGGTCATGGGTGCCTCACAGATCCCGCAGGTGCCCGCACTCGCTGCCTCTGTGCAGGAGCACTGAGTGCAGACACATCCTTGGGCAGCCTTAGTGACCCCTTGTCACGAGAAACGTGGTCGGTGGGAGGCAGCATGGGGACTGGACTGGGAACACAGGTCTGTTCTATCCTATTTCTCTGTTTTTCTCCAAGAGTCTGAGTGAAACCTTCAAATCTAGGTGCACACCTTCAGACCCTGATAATTCACAGTTAAAGATCAGTTTACTGTGAGTGTTTCTTGCACCTTGTATCTAAGGGTGAGCCTTCGCTTTGTATGATACGGAGCTGTGTGAAGCACTCTGCAGGATGTTGTGATGATTGCTTACCTAATGTATTCAAGTTACTAAATGAAGTCTAAAATTAATTGGAATGCTCACAGCACCTTCAGAGATAAGAGTTTAACAGTGTGCAGACCTTAAACTGTTTGCACAGTTGTGCCTTACAGAAAGGATGTGTAATGTTAGCAAATACCTTCACATTCCCTTTTACAGACAGCTTCTGTCTTCCTGCAGCATAAACCTGACAATGAGGACCACCATCCTTCAGTCTTTTATGAATTGCACTTCAGTGGAGGTATATAAAAGTGTGTGTATATGTGTGTGAGTGTATGTTTAGCTGTATGTGTGTGTATATATAAAGAAAGAGAGAGAGAGATTTGTGTGTGTGTGTATACATACAGTACTATTTATGTGGTACAATTGCATTCAGACTTTAGTTTAAAAAGAAGAAAATTAATTCTTTATGCCAAGGAATTCTCTTGCTCAACCCTCGCCACTATGGCTGTTTCTACTCTGATGGGTTTCCCATTCACTGGAGCTGAGTATGCAAGTGGATGAAAAGATGACTTCACAGGCACACAAAGAAAGTGTATTTCATTTTTACTGTATGCTACAGGTTGGACATGGGATTCCAGTTGTGGCTTTCTCCTTCATAACAGAGAGGGATGGAGGCATTTTGCTGACACTGAAGTTTAGTTTCTGTCGAAGCGTCGTAGTGTATGAGACAACGGAGCATCAGATTCTTGGGCAGTATTTTTAGTTGATGTGAATGAGGCTACCCTGGGTTACAGAGGATCTAGCTCTGTAAATCCTTTGAACTTAATTTGCTACATCAGGTGATTTCTGTTGTTTCATATCGTAAGTCATAAGAAATACTACTGTGATTTTTTTATTCCTAACATTTGAAACCCAAAATACAAACTCATCTTTCACTCCAAAACCAGGTACGTGACCATGTGATTTAAAAGTAAAATAATATTATGTAATCAGAATAAATTTCTTATGGACCAGTCAGCTCCTCCATTGTGTTGTCTAGCATAATAGAGCCTCCAGTCATATGACTACAATTTTGATATGATTGCAGCAGACATCAAAATTTATTATGTCAAAGTTGTTAAAAGAAAAAATGCTGTAAGGAAGCATAATTACTGACTGCCTTTCTGCAGACTGTATTAGCTTGCATATGATCATTAACTGTAAACAAAAAATAGGTTTGATGGATTTTATTAAGAAAAGACTGATTTTCATTTGGGCTTTTACTATCTTGTGTACATGACAGTCTCGACAACTGTGTACCAATCATTACGTTCTTATAACAATCAGATAAGAGACTGATCAATTGAAGACATAATAAATTAAGGGTATAATAATGTTGCTTGTCAAGGTATTGCTGACTAAATAAGACCTGGCTTGCAATTTATCTGGTATATTTATATTAAGTGGGAATTACACTTAGAGATTTGTATAATTGACTTGCTTTGCAGTTTTTAAAAAACAATAGATTAACTTTTAAATGGTGTGTTATTTACTATAAATAACAATGATTAGTTTGGTTCAGGTGTAGGATGAGGGAACCAACAAACTGGAACAAGAACCATGTCAGATGGGCAGCGCCATCATCCTTTACAATTTATGTTGACAGTTAAATTAAAAGTTTTTCTGTTCGCAATAGAGAGTTGTTCTTCTCTGGGTTTCCAGTAGAGAGCTGGTGTGTTCTTAGTGATGTACATTTAAGCTTGCCATTATCAGCAGTTTACTGAAGCAGCTGTACAACGCACAATGTTCTTTTGCATAAGCATTTTGCAGGGAAGGTTACAGAAGCATCCAGAGCCACTCATGAGGAAGCTAACCTTAGGCTAAAGTAAAAGAAGGGCAGAAGTGTTTTTTTATTGATGATGCACTAACCCATTGGGTTTAGAACTGTGCCTTCTGGTTGACTACTTGCTTTATTTGAAGCCCAGAAGATGAAACTCACTGACCAAACATAATGGTAATCTAGCAGTGAGAAAGATGCATAGAATACATGGAGTTTTTATCCTTCAGCACTTCCGTTATCCTTGTTGGAGTTTTAGCTAAGGAGCTTTGCACAATCTGAACAGGTGTCGGTGTTGGAAGAAAGTATATGGAATTAGAGCAGCGGATGTCTGTTTTTTTGGAGAGAAGTCAACTTCTGTTGCAGGTGTAAGTTTTGAAAAATATAAACAAGAAGCAGACTCCATGTAACTGTACCATCAATTAAGTTGGTTTAATAGCATTTCAACTTGTTGTTAATAAAGCAAACATTTACTAATCTTATCT
This sequence comes from Cariama cristata, assembly GCF_000690535.1. Lineage (NCBI taxonomy): Eukaryota > Metazoa > Chordata > Aves > Cariamiformes > Cariamidae > Cariama > Cariama cristata. The sequence continues at coordinate 163,538 of NW_009594141.1, read as the reverse complement.
CTTGTAAGCAGGAAGGAAGTTAAAGTGCACAGTAATGCACATTGCTGTCAGGAAAAGTGGTTTATAATATCATATGATATAATTTGCAGTGAAGCAAAACCAGCAAATGGCTATGTGGGAGCACTCTTTATCCTCTTGATTTAACTTCTTCCCCTCCTTTCCCCCTTGGTAGCTTTGTTGTTGTTGTTCTTCATTTCCCTAGTTTCGTGCATCCTTAGCATTTCCTGCTGTAATCTGCTTGGATATCAACAGCCTGGCTGTGCAAAGATCATAGTACTGGAGAACGGATGAGATGAGGGATAAATGGTGTGAAATCTCCTTCCCTCAGGTTTTTAATTTGCCTTCTCCCTGGATTGAGCTACTTTGAGGAGCAGTCAGTGTGATTGTTTAATTGTACTCCAAGGAATTCTCTGGTATCATCAAGACTGACAAATGATGGTCTGAAGAGTGAGGGCACTTGCTGAAAAGTATAATTTGTCTGTCATTTTTAAAAAGGTGAATGTTACTGATTGATAATAAAACAAACATTTATTTTCCTGTCTCATGTAGCTGATTTTTCCCCTTTTGCCCTCAGATCTTGTACCATTCTCAGTACTACCCAGTGAGAGGAAGGCTCTTTGCTTTTAAAAGAAGCCTGTAACTTGACTAAATGTGGGTTCTTAAGACCAGATTAAGCTTCCTAAATAAGCAAACTTCCTGGAGCTGTTGCATGCTCAGCACTTTACAAGTCAGCCTGCTGATATTTAAATATACCTAACTTTGGGATTCTGTTAAAAAATAACAGCCACGAGTGTGTGGGTGGAGTTTGGAGTGCTGGAGTTGCAATTGCTGCAGTGTCCCGCTGCTGTTGTGTTGAAGAGAATGAATTGCTGATTAATTCCATAGTTTTGCATGCAATACTGATTTCTGAAAACACTCCCCACCTCTTTTGTCTGGAAACCATCCCATAGTCTGCTGACATTTGAAAGAATATACAGCTTATCTGTTGTGAAGTCCACTGAAAAATAATTTACTATTCACATGTTAAATATAGGGCCAGTTGGCCTTTTTATACTACTGCAATAATTCTGTGAGGAAAATTTCAATGATGAAAATGAAAAAAAATTTAAAATAGTCATAATTTACTGCTTTAGTCTGCAGGGCAGCTGTTTTCTGCCTCTATCTGTATTCTAATAAGTCTTTTAAATGAAGAGATTTATGAGATTATTTTAATTTTGATGTCTTTTTAATGCTTCATGCATTTTAAATACAACCTTTTAATAGTTTTTGAGATTGAAGAATTTAATTTTATTTTATACTGCAGAAATAAATGTATTCTCAGGAGACTGCACCATTATTACAGCTTTTTTTTTTTTTTAAAAAAAATCCAGCATATCTGGCATATACAACTATAGTACCAACCAGCAATTCTACACTTAGCATCAAATGCAAGGCATCATTAGAGTTTGAGAGACAATCTGGCTACTGAGGATACTTAAAAGAAAAACCAACAGAACTCCATGTGCTATGGGCAATAACCTTCTGTTGATAGAGTTGCACAGAAAGCTCGTGCTGTGAAGGTAAGATGCAGAACATTCTGAATGCAGTAAAATAGGTGTGGTCCTGCTGCGTAAGGTACCTCTGCGTTGCTACTGTCTGCTTCTGCAGCAAGTGTGTTGAGGGCAAGCCCTGGAGTGTGCTGCGTGGGTCTGCAATGGAACAGCCCCAGCCAGCTGCCTGGTGTGATCTCTCAGGTGTATGGCTATGCAGAACTCTGATTCTTTCTTAACTCATGCAAAACTCTTCTCTGCAAAAGCTTGGTGAACTCTCATCAGTCCTTAAAGTGGTGAGGCTGCACCTGGAGTACTATGTCCAGTTCTGGGCTCTCCAGTAGAAGAGAGAGGAGAAGAGGAGATGGGCACAAGCTGAAATGCAGGAGGTTCCCTCTGAACATCAGGAAACACTTTTTTACTGTGAGGGTGACCGAACACCAGCACAGGTTGCCCAGGGAGGTTGTGGACTCTCTGTCCTTGGAGATACTCAGAATCCATCTGGACATGGTCCTGGGCAGTTGGCTGTAGGTGACCCTGCTTGAGCAGGGGGGTTGGACCAGATGACCTCTGGAGATCCCTTCCAACCTCAACTATTCTGTGATTTTTTTTTAATTTTTTTTTTCTTTTTACACTAACTTTGATTTGCATAAGACAGCTGTTTCATGGAGTTAAAGAGAAGATACTAATTGAATGATTTGTATGAACTTTAATGAATTAAAATATTTTGGGAGGAAACACAAACACTAGAATTGGAATGTAAAACCAAGAAGACGAAGTCCGCAAAGCAAAGATGATGTTCAAGGGGAGAACTGGATGAGAACTTAGAAGGTCCATTGGGATTTAATAAATAAGGCAACTCTGTCAAGTTCAGGAAATGCTCTGAACTGCAAATGTTAGGAAGTCTCAGAGGAAGGAGGAAAAGTCATATATTCTTCCAAAGGGCACCCACATCTGGCCACTGTTGGAAGTAAAATTAGATAGACACTTGGCCTGAAGTAATAGAAGGTCTTCTGTGGTATTCTTATGAGTAGTCTCATCACTGTAAGATGGCTGTGAGGTTGTTAAGTCAATACTGTGTGAGGTTAGAAGAGAAAAGATCAGCATTGGGAACTCATATTTGGATGAGTAAAATCTGAGAGAAAGATGTATTTACTCTGTGGTCATGTTACAGAAATGGAAATTTCTGCATGACTGGGTGCTAACAGCACCTGTATGTCCAGCTTCACATGTGTCTGCCCTGTGACAGCAGTTACCTGGTTCAATTAGTGACAACAAATACACAAATGCTTATGTTTTTGTCATGAAATACAACCGCTAAGTCACTCAGTCAATTGAATGTCCCTGTTTTGGTACTAATTCTTCTGTTGCAATATTCCAGGCTTCTGAGATTTCTGGAAAGTTAAAATAAAAGGCTTGGGAAAAGTAATCTGGTAATTATCGGAGAAGGAAAAAAATAGGAAGGGAGTAAAAGCAGGCGAGAGCCAGTATCTGTCTTTCCAGCTGGTTTTACTTATTTTGAGCATTTCGGCCTTGATCTGCCTCATGTTAGTCAGGCTAAAGCAACAATATTTGCTGTGCATGCATGTGAGATTTCAACTACCACACTTCAGGTTTGTAATTAAGAAATTAATTAAAATACTATACAGTTTACTGCACAGTCTATCAAGAGAAGGGCAGTTTACAAGATTTTCCACGTGTGTACTATAAATTCAGTACTACAGATATACAGGATCATATTCACACTGACATTAAAAGTTATCCTCCTCCTGCAGAGGAGTAGCACAAAAAATTATTGTGAAGGCCTGGTTATAAAGTAATTGTCTCAGCAGAAACCTAACCAGTAAGAATGAAAATTTTAACACTGAAAGACTAACATGGAATCTGAAGTGAGCGGAGGGAAGAGAAAGAGATGTAAAAAAACCAACCAACCAAGAAAAATCCCAAACTTCTGAATTTGCCTACAGTTTTCTGAGGTTGCTGATGAGCTGCTGTCAACGTTCTGTTGGTGTCCCATTTAATAGCAATACATCAGAATTAAAAAGTACAAGTCTGGCAGTTGTAATTCAGTTTTGTAGCATTACCAGATCCAGTGATACCATTACTAGTTACATGGTGTAACTCCAATTTCACTGTCCACAGAATTGAACTTAACTTAGCTGAAGACACTGAAGAAGACACCTTTTTACAGATTCTAGGTTGAGACTGAATTCACTTTCAGTAAAACTGTGCATTTCCTCCTTTTACATGTTACCAGGCAAATAAAGGAGAAATACTTTGAGGTAATACTGCTTATAAAAAAAAGTGCCTTGTAATGTTTGAAGTGACGTTTTGGAAAACAATAGGCATGAAAATATTGACATAAAACTCTTCACTTCCCATCTTTCCAGTGATGAAGGTAAGAAAAAAAGGAGCGAAAAGGAGATACGTAGAACAAAACTAGTACAGAACGGTATTAGCGAAAGTTTTCTCTCAGTTACCCTGTTAAAAATGTCAGGTGTTAGTGCCTTGAGAGATATTGCCAGAAGTGATGCAGCAAAGGCCATAGAAAAAGCAAAACAAGGTAGTACCTGTGGGAAGATTTAAAAACAGAAAGCGTGGCAGACAAAATCAAACGTTACCCTCCTGTATCTTCTTGTTATCAACAGGAATTTGGATTAAATTTTGCAGCATAGCGAATTATTGATTGCTTTTTCAAGGAAGTTTCATCAAAAGTATTGAAACTTTTGCAGATTTCTCAAGAAATGCTAAGCAGTTGATATGAACTGGGACAAACACTTCAAATACAAGGTGGCTCCTACCTTCCCACTGTATCTCAGCAGCAATAGAGTTAAGCTGAGCAATGCCAGTCAGTATGGACTGTCCTGAAGAGTGCACTAAAGGAAGCTGATAGATTGTTATAGGAAGGACATTGGTGATAAAGTGCAATCTGCGTTTGTGTGCGCAATCAATTAATGAACCAAGTTAACACTTATCTTTTTGTAAATCATAGCAGTTTACCATGGGGCAGATTTTTACCTTCTGAGTGATGCCATGATGCAACCAAAAGCCCTCTGTGACTCCCTGAAAATGCCCCCTAGGCGTTGGAAATTGTGCTGCTGTTGAGACTCTTGCATGAAATATCCTAAAACAGTCAGGCAGATTGCAACACCCAAGTGGGGGATTCTCTACCTGCCAGCATAGATAAACTAGTCTGTCTTTGTTGAGGTGACATTCACATATAACCTGAATAAGAGAGGAATTGAGAGTTCCTTCTATGAGGATGTTCCAGTGGATACTAGGGCACAGCCAGATACCAAAGTAGGTTGTTTTATTTGATTGTTCTTTATTTATACTTGAATATTGAGCTCTTACTGCTCCAGCGTCTGTATACTCACTATTAGAATTCCCTTCCATGCATCACCATGATTTCTGTTAATATTAAGGCATACATAGAAAGGAAAGAAACAATAACATCTAAGGTCAGGTGCATTAGCTTAGACTGCATGGAGAGTTAGGGAGAGGTAGGAATTGTGTGGAATATCCCATTTTTGGGTCCAGATCTATTGCTGCTTCTCTCATAGGAGCAGACAGAGAAGGAGAGGTGGCTTGTGGACAGAATCTTGTTACTTTTCCTTAAATGCTAGGTGATGCAAACTGGCTCAAGTATCTGCATCAACCCTTAGAACCTGAGGGGAAGTGAGGAGGAAGGACATTATGGCTCACAATGCTTCTGATGCATGGTTCTTACTGGGACAATGCCTTGATTGCTGAAGACTGCATATGATTTATTGTTATATTCATGTATGAAGTGCATAATGGAGCAAATGGTAGTGAAGTGTGTGTTTTCTGCAACTTGCAAAGCCCTAAGTGGCTTAGCACCTGTCTGCTTCAAGAAACTGCCTTTCCTCCTCTGTCTCACCATCAGTTTGGGTCAGTAGGACCTTTGGCTTGCTGCGAGGGGAGGAAGGGCCTAAATGACAAAGTGATCTCTTCAAGAGTCTCTTTATTTTTGAATATTTTTGCCTTCCACCAGGGCTGTTACTGACTCAAGTGGTTGCTCATTAACTGGCAAAAGAGAAGTTGTCAGGGTCCATTCACTGTGTATCTCCTACCATGAATATGATTCAAAGACTCCCCTTTGGGTTTGATGAACTTCTTTTTAGAGCTTTTGTAAGGCTAAAATACTCCCAAGCAAATTAAATTCCATCCTAGATGATGAAATATAAATGAACACATTGAGCATCAGAAACTTGATAGCTATTTGTGAAACAGTTGAGGAGCAGTTGTTAAGTACTATGCTCTCTACTACATTACGAGATGTATTTATTTCATGTGCATTTAATAATGCAGTAAAGATGATGCCTGAAACACTGAATTACAATGAGGAATTACTAGTTTTCTGCAAGCAAGGTAACGGCACTATGTATGATTGCCCCAGAGGATATGCAAGATACAGAAAATGAAATGAAATAAATAAAAAGTGGCAGATGACTGGTTTCTGGATATTGCTAGGTGAATTTATTAATTGCTAATAGAGCACCAAGCCATGAATTACTCAGTCATTGCCATTGTTTCAATTTTATTACTTTCCTCTTAAATACAGATTTGTTAGGAAGGAATCAAATGTCACTGGGCAGTGAATTATATAGAAACAAATTTATGCTTGTGAATGCTGATTTCCCATAATAAGTTACGACTTTAAAAGGACACAGTCAAGGTATTTTTCATAGTTTCTGCATGACTTTTCTTTGCTATGTTCTATGATAACCCCTTGTGCTCTGGGTAAGGAAAGCTGTCATATACATTTCTTCTTTTTGTTTGATCATGTGTGAAAGAAGTTTGTCACTGTAGGTTTTCATACCATAAATTTCCTGTATTTCAGTAAAATAGCAATAAAATATTTTGCTGTAAAATATTTATATTAGAACTACCTACATATATAACCAGATATAAGATCCTTCTGGTCACCTTAAGCATGTACTATCTTTGAGAAGTGCTTACCTTGGAAACCTCAGTGTATCTACTGGTCTTAAACACCGTCCTGCTATAATCGTGGAGCTGGTTAGATCATGTCTGGCCTGTCAAAATGAGTTTCATGCTCTGATGGGCTTTGTAAAGTGGTTCTTGTGCTTGTGGGTTCTTAGCTTGTATTTTATATTTGATCGCTAAAACGTAGTTTATAATGGTTTAAAACATAAACTAATGAAGAAAACCGAGAAACAGATTGTAGCCCCAAGAACTGACATGTATGTGACAATACTTCTAACCCCTTTGGTTTCACATGGAAGGTCATTCTTACTTTACTATGTTGAGAGTAAAATAAAGCTAAGAGTCTAAAATAAATTTTGTCGATTAGTCTTGACAGCTTTCTCAAACAATAAATGGATAAGTGTGTCTCCATGGGGCCAAGGATGGTAAAACTGGAAACTGTACATCTTCAAAATTTTATGTTAATATTTGTTTTTTAGAACTGTGTGCAGAAAACAATGTCACAGGTCTTGGCGTGCTGCTGTGTATGTTTCTAATACGGGTTTTCATTTGAGCATATACTGTGTTGGTTACTTAATATGCAATGTCATAAAATGCAAGATTTTCCTTTTTATTAAGTTTTTCATGCTGTGACCAGGAGCTTAAAATGTAAAGCATTTGTAAATGTTAAGAGTGGAATTTCTACTTCATTCTTTCTCTGTTTAGTGTGTTTTTGCACATGATTGCATTTCTCAAATATTGTTATTTGTGCTATTTAGATGTTTGTAGATATTTTAACATCAATCATACCGCCTACTTTAGTCCTCGCCTAACTGAACTATATGTAACCACCTCTTCTATTTTCCCTTTATATTTTGTATTGTAATGCCAACATGAGTATAGAGTGTCTTCTTTCCTGTACTGTCCCAGTTGGGTTGGGAGAACTGTCTGCCCTGCCATCATTCTATTCTCTTCTTACAAATCCTGCTCCCCTTTGTGCCAGGCCATACCTGGGTGGCCAGAGGGAGCCCCGCATCACTGAGGAGCTGTCATTTGTTGCCAAGAAGCCCAACGCATCTGTGGAAACAGACAGATATTTAAGGCCGGATCTGTAAAAACACGAGGCACCTATGAGTGCTTCTAGGCACCTGACAGGAGTTGAGAGAAAGGGCTTATGCATCCTAAGGTACCTAAATAGGTAGTGCCTGTCTGTAAGATGCTGTCTCCACATCTTGCATGGCCCAAACCAGAGCCAGGTACATGACAGAGAGACAGAGTGTACCTCTACCCAGTGTCTGCGCGAAGCTGGAGTGTTGTGGGATTCAATCCTTCAGTAGAACTAACATGTCATTATAAATTTGTGTATTTAAATGAATGACTATATAGCCTCAATTGGGGTGTCCCAGTTGTGTGGGGAACATGAACAGCTTGGAGATTAATAGGACCCAGCTTCAGGAAATATAACTAGTAAATGAATTGTTGTATGAGGAAGACATAAAACACCAGGTGGGGTCCATTACATTAGGGGTTTTGCAAATGCTTAAGGAGGCTGTCTGCTTTACTTTATCTCACCCTTTCCTTTCCTTGGATCTTTATGAGTGGACTGAATTATAGTATTTCTTGGGTTGCCATTGTGATCAAGGCAAGTTGTTTTTCAGCAACTGTATATGGCATTTCTCCAAGCTGATTTTGGGGTGGAGAAATTCCTTTTTCAGCAGTCAATTCTTTTCCATGATAAGCTGAAAAGCTGATGAGAAAAGGAGAGCCAGCGGGTATGGAGAGTAGGCAGTAGCACCATCTATACAGAAGAGCACAGGAGTAACGTAGTAACATGCAGCTCTCTGAGAAGACATGTGAATAAAGGTTTGCAGGAATGACGTTGTAGAAACCCATGCCTTTCAAGATTAGTTAAGTGCTTATAACTTTTTTTATGTAGCACTTTGGGCCTAACTTTCTTAAGCAAATTGCATCTGAAGTGCCGTGCAAACAGAACGTTACAGTGCAGTAACTCACTGTGGAAAGCTGCGGTGTAATTACTTAGGGGAATACCTTCACAGGTTATGTGGTCTGTGTTAGAACTAGTCTGCCACTCTCTCCATTGCACACCACCTGAGTTTATATGGTTGACAGTTGATCTGTCCCTGCGCTGGGGGAAACTGCTGTAGACAATCTTCTGGATGCTTTGAAAACATGTTTGATCTTGAGGGTTTTTTTTGGTTTAAAGAAGGTGGATGTGTTCTGAAGAATTTGCTATTTGAAGCTTTATCTTATAAAAAAATAACGTTTAGCCAAGTGAGTTTTTTAAATCACTACGTTAGTCAACCCAGTGATTACATAAAGAACACTTTAGGAGCGTTTCACATACCATCAGCCCTTGGCACTGGAATAACAATGAGGGTGAAGTATTAAAAACTGTGTACTCACAAAGACAAACACAGCTGGATTGTTACATAGAGAGATCATCTCAGTATTTGCTGTTGAATATATCTTTACATTAATTCAGCTCGTTTCTGAGACAACACACTGGAAGAAAACATAATTTGAATTAATTATTTGCGCATATGGTATATGCCTGATGTCAGCTAATGCTGCATTAAGGATAGACATGCTGGGCACACATTAAATAATAGAGTAAATATTTGTATTGTTTATGATAAACTAGTTCCTTCTGCAGATCTTCTTTGTTTGTGCTTCAGTAAACTTTCCCATTGGGCTTATTTACTGTGATTCATATAGTGCAATATGTTAAGTGTTATAAAAAGTGTGTGTTTAAATCTAAATTCTACCACAAGGCCGCACTGTGTTTTCAGAGCAATTGACGGTTTAGTAACACTTTAGAATAACATTGAAATCATTATGGCACCTTATTATTATATGGAATGTTTTGTCAGCATTAATCACAAAGGTTCATTTTGTGTCAGAAATGCTTCTATAGAAGTTCCATTGTAATCTAACTGTAATGAAACATACATTTATCTCACCATGTTTTGAAATATTTATGTCAAGTGATTATTTTAGGAAAGAGAATTAGATGCCACAAAGTTGTGCAGCAAGGAAGAAGGATTGTTAAAAAAAAAAAATAAAAAAAATCAAAAAACCCCCCAAAACAACAAAAAACTATTAAAAAAAAGCAGCTAAGATCAAGGACCCTCTATAACAAATTTAAGCGCAAACCCTTGCCTTAGTGAACATAAAAATGTTACAAGGACAAATTCTTTAGTTTTAGAGGATTGGAGAAAGCAAGAGTAGATGAAATCCAGAAAGTCATTTAAATCTGGGGAGATATCTTAAGTTGAGCTTTTATGTTTTCTACTGCTGTTGAGTTGTTAAGGAGGTCTAATACCAGAATGGAGAGGCTTGAACCATGTAGAGTGGCATGTGTTTTTTACACTTTGTCTGCCTCAGCTGCAAAATCTTATTCCAAGGTGTGATTTAGGTGGGCTTCCCAGCCTTGGCAGGCCTGACTCCATTGTCAGCTGCATCCTTTCGTTGATATCATGCATGTGTTGCAGCTGATCTGCATATGCTTGTGAAATCTGATGTGCGGGACTTAGAAGATGCTCAGGTTGACTCACTGTCCCATCTGAGATAGGTCTGATTTGTTGTGTTGTAGATACAGGGTTGCTCTATACAGGAACAGTAGCCATTTGTCGAGGATTTCCCAAGCTACCAGGCATCCAGAAATCTGGTGAATGACCAAAACTGGAAGGAGGTAAGTTATTACTAAACGCAAGTATCTTTCCCTCAGATTGGTAAGCCAGATAGGTGTGCTGAATGGAATCGATTGGAAGGGATGGTGCATGCTCTCTGGTCTACCTGTCCAAGTGTTCTTCCTCAGCTGGATGAGCACGTATGGCAGAGGGTCAGCATAGCAGCATCTGTTGTCTTCATTCAGAATGGCTCATGGGAAAAGAAGCAGAGGAATCCAGAAGAGGCCTTTAGTTTTTTAGGGAGAGAGGAGATGTGATCTTTGGCTACAAGATAAGTAGGTGGATGTATTCACACCTCTTGCCCTCCTGAAGATCATTGTGTTGTGCATGTGAACATTTGTGTGTGAACTTGGGTATAATCATGCCTTCATTACTTCATCTTACTTTTGCGTGCATGTTTTCAAATGTGTAGTACCTTGAAATATGTTTATCAGATAATGCCACCTGGCAGAACGTGTGTCTACATGTGTCTAGATACTGAAACAAAATACCAAAAATCACAATTCCTAATTTCTGCATGACTATTGAAACAGAACAGCAATAAATCCAGTAGTATCATTTACATATTAAGAAAAGAACAGGCATTATGAACAGGCTTTAAAATGGGAGCAGTGCTATGATAAACTGAACTGCAGACTCTGCAATCCAACCATGTAAGTAATTTTTAGAAGCAGCATAACTGTTGAGAGAATGCATGATAGAACTGAAATCCTAAAATGTATAGGTGAATGCAGGCTCCACCTTTTTCCCAAGCTGATACTCCTAATATATTAACATCAGTATCATCACGTGTGTCTAAGATCTCACACATTCCCAAAGAGCAGTGTAGCCATTAGACTTCCAGTTAATACAGATAACAAAAGGTCTCTGATACATAGTTTGGTTTTCACTTTGCAGGCAGAATGAGGAGAGGTGTAAGGATGTTTATGTAGTGATGTTTGCTGCTAATTCGGATATGCTGCAGTGAGAAAGAATTCTGCATTCGAGAGGCAATTAAACTACTATGGCCGAGGTGGACTTGTTCCACCTTCCCGAGAGGTTTCAAGTCTGTGTTCAAGATCCACAGCACACGTTTGGCAAGGCAGACGTAGTCCTAAACTACCTCTGCACTCTTTGAATTTTGGAAGAAGTGATCAGTGTTGCAGTATGAAGGCATCTCCGGAAGGCTGCGTGTGATGGCTGGTGTGAATCCACTACTTCTGAAGGTGGAGGAATAGAAAAGGGCATGCCCCTGTACCTGGGCATGAGAGTAGGGAGTTCTAGGTATGGGAGAGGATGGTTGTCCATGAGTGCCAGAGGCTGATCTAAATTGAGGATAAGTGAAGAACTGTGACAGATATGCCATGTAGAAAAAGCTCTCTCTATTTCTATACTTGATCTGTGGAGAAGTTGATTATTTTCCAGTGTTTTTGTATTTAACCATGGCTGGTATAAGCTTGACAATTGTATTGGCTTCCATAATTTGTCCTTTATCTTCAAAGTACAATGCAATTTTTCCCTCAGGTTTTGTTCAGAACCTTATTAAATATCATCAAGGAAGTTTGGAAATACGTGTCCTTACTTTTAAGAATGCATGAAAAAATTTGTCTCCAAATAGAATGCTGATAGGAGGTTTTGTACATGGAGACATGAAGTATAGAGCAGTGTGACTGCCCTGACAAGGCAGTGGTGTGGGTAGCCCTGGTTTCTGTTCTGCTTCCCAGGCAGCCAGGCACTACAGCTCCTCGTGCCCATTTGCTTATCTTGGTCAGTGATCGGTTACAGCATGTGGCCTGCAGAATAGGCACCTCATCAGTTTGTAAAGGAATTGGGAGTTTGTTATTTAGGGGAAAATGGGAATTAAAATAAAAAAGTTTTTTTTTTTTTTTTTTTAGTGTCATTTGGGACTGGCTTATAATAAGATCCTACTGCATTAGACAGTCTTTGCTTCAATTCTTGGCAGCACTAGTTTGGTTAGGAGTGTCTAGATTGCAACTGAAATCCGGAGATTGTGTGCCAGGTATTAAATAGTGGCATAAACCTAGTGAAAAGTGGGAAGGCTTTTTCTAATAAATGACTTGTTATTTTCTTCAAAATGCAGGAATACATTTTGTTGATGGAGGTCTGGATGTGTTTATGCCTTTTCAGTTGAGATGAAATGATTTTGCAAAATAATTCTCGGAACATCAGAAATATAGGCAATCAATTTATATTAAAATATCACAAATTAAGGCTCTTCTTAATGTTGTAAAGTACCCATCCTTGGAATATTTTCAACTGGTTCTTGAATTACAAAAAGTTCCTTCTGGGTTATTCTTGATTGGTATGTCTTGATTGGTTGGTCTTGGTTGGGATGTACAACTCACAGAATGTATATTTGTATCTACTAGGGGCTATGATACAGTATGTGCTGTACTCATTTTCATCTAGATTGTCATGGAATAATAGGATTTAGCATTTTTTTTCCCTGCTGCAATTCTGAGCTCTCTTCATGTGCACACCCGAAATGTTACACCCTGATTCGTGTAATGGCTAGCAGCTAAGTGCAGCAACAGAAACGGTGATACACAGCAGAGATGTTGATATGCCAGTTTTGTGACCCAACTGGTGACTGATTTGGCCTTTAAGATAAGTTTGAGAGATTGCAG